>NW_027422419.1:0-96170 GCF_037893015.1 Macrotis lagotis
CGTTGCCTTGCTTTGCCTTGCATTCCTTGCCTTCCGTTACTCTTTGCTTGCCTTCCGTGCATTGCCTAGCCTTGCGTTGTCGTGCATTAGCCTTGCCTCCCCAAACCGTGCCTTGCCTTGCGTTACCCCTTCCTTGCCTTGCCCTGCATTGCCTAGCCCTGTGTTGTCGTGCCTTAGCCTTGTTTCCCCTTGCCGTGCCGTTCCTTCCGTTACCCTTGCCTTGCCTTGCTTTCCCTTGCATTCCTTGCCTTCCGTTCCTCTTTGCTTGCCTTCCGTGCATTGCCTAGCCTTGCGTTGTCGTGCCTTAGCCTTGCCTCGCCTGACAGTGCCTTGCCTTGCGTTACCCTTTACTTGCCTTGCCGTGCACTGCCTAGCCTAGCCTTGTCGTGCATTAGCCTTGCCTTGCCTGACCGTGCCTTGCCTGGCGTTACCCTTTCCTTGCCTTGCCGTGCATTGCCTAGCCGTGCGTTGTCGTGCCTTAGCCTTGTTTCCCCTTGCCGTGCCGTTCCTTCCGTTACCCTTGCCTTGCCTTGCTTTCCCTTGCCTTCCTTGGTTTCCTTTACTCTTTGTTTGCCTTCCGTGCATTGCCTAGCCTTGCGCTGTCGTGCATTAGCCTTGCCTTGCCTCACAGTGCCTTGCTTTGCGTTACCTTTTCCTTGGCTGGCCGTGCATTGCCTAGCCGTGCGTTGTGGTGCCTTAGCCTTGTTTCACCTTGCCATAGCCTTGCTTGCTTTGCCTTGCTTTGCCTTGCCTACCTTCCATTCCGTTACTCTTTGCTTGCCTTCCGTGCATTGCCTAGCCTTGCGTTGGCGTGCCTTAGCCTTGTTTCCCCTTGCCGTGCCGTGCCTGTTGTTACACTTGCCTTGCCATGCTTTGCCTTGCCTTCCTTTCCTTCCGTTACTCTTTCCTTCCCTAGCCGTGCACTGCCTAGCCTTGCGATGTCGTGCATTAGCTTTGCCTCGCGTGACAGTGCCTTACCTTGCGTTACCCTTTCCTTGCCTTGCCGTGCATTGCCTAGCCGTGCGTTGCCGTGCCTTAGCCTTGTTTCCCCTTGCCGAGCCGTTCCTTCCGTTACCCTTGCCTGGCCTTGGTTTCCCTTCCCTTCCTTGCGTTCCGTTACTCTTTGCTTGCCTTCCGTGCATTGCCTATCCTTGCGTTGTCGTGCCTTAGCCTTGCCTCGCCTGACCGTGCCTTGCCTTGCGGTACCCTTTCCTTGCCTTGCCGTGTTGCCTAGCCGTGCGTTGTCGTGCATTTGCCTTGTTTTGCCTCACACTGCCTTGCCTTGCGTTACCCTTTCCTTGCTTTGCCGTGCATTGCCTAGCCCTGCATTGTCGTGCCTTGGCTTTGTTTCCCCTTGCCGTGCCGTTCCTTCCGTTACCCTAGCCTTGCCTTGCTTTCCCTTGCCTTCCTTGCCTTCCGTTACTCTTTGCTTGCCTTCCGTGCATTGCCTAGCCTTGCGTTTTCGTGTCTTAGCCTTTTTTCACCTTGCCATAGCCTTGCTTGCGTTGCCTTGCTTTGCCTTGCATTCCTTGCCTTCCGTTACTCTTTGCTTGCCTGCCGTGCATTGCCTAGCCTTGCGTTGTCGTAACTTAGCCTTTCTTCACCTTGCCATAGCCTTGCTTGCGTTGCCTTGCTTTGCCTTACATTCCTTGCCTTCCGTTACTCTTTGCTTGCCTTCCGTGCATTGCCTAGCCTTGCGTTTTCATGTCTTAGCCTTTTTTCACCTTGCCATAGCCTTGCTTGCGTTGCCTTGCTTTGCCTTGCATTCCTTGCCTTCCGTTACTCTTTGCTTGCCTGCCGTGCATTGCCTAGCCTTGCGTGGTCGTGCCTTAACCTTTTTTCACCTTGCCATAGCCTTGCTTGCGTTGCCTTGCTTTGCCTTACATTCCTTGCCTTCCGTTACTCTTTGCTTGCCTTCCGTGCATTGCCTAGCCATGCGTTGTCGTGTCTTAGCCTTGCCTCGCCTAACCGTGCCTTGCCGTGCGTTACCTTTTCCTTGCCTTGCCGTGCATTGTCTAGCCTTGCGATGTCGTGCATTAGCTTTGCCTCGCGTGACAGTGCCTTGCCTTGCGTTACCCTTTCCTTGCCTTGCCGTGCATTGCCTAGCCCTGTGTTGCCGTGCCTTAGCCTTGTTTCCCCTTGCCGTGCCGTTCCTTCCGTTACCCTTGCCTTGCCTTGCTTTCCCTTGCCTTCCTTGGTTTCCGTTACTCTTTGTTTGCCTTCCGTGCATTGCCTAGCCTTGCGCTGTCGTGCATTAGCCTTGCCTTGCCTCACCGTGCCTTGCCTTGCGTTACCTTTTCCTTGGCTGGCCGTGCATTGCCTAGCCTTGCGTTGTCGTGCCTTAGCCTTTTTACACCTTGCCATAGCCTTGTTTGCGTTGCCTTGCTTTGCCTTGCATTCCTTGCCTTCCGTTACTCTTTGCTTGCCTTCCGTGCATTGCCTAGCCTTGCGTTGTCGTGCCTTAGCCTTGCCTCGCCTAACCGTGCCTTGCCTTGCGTTACCCTTTCCTTGCCTTGCCGTGCATTGCCTAGCCGTACGTTGTCGTGCATTAACCTCCCCTTGCATTACCGTGCCTTGCCTAGCGTCACCCTTTCCTTGCCTTGCCGTGCATTGCCTAGCCGTGCGTTGTCGTGCCTTAGCCTTGTTTCCCCTTGCCGTGCCGTTCCTTCCGTTACCCTTGCCTTGCCTTGCTTTCCCTTGCCTTCCTTCGTTTCCGTTACTCTTTGCTTGCCTTCCGTGCATTGCCTAGCCTTGCGCTGTCGTGCATTAGCCTTGCCTTGCCTCACAGTTCCTTGCCTTGCGTTACCTTTTCCTTGGCTGGCCGTGCATTGCCTAGCCGTGCGTTGTGGTGCCTTAGCCTTGTTTCACCTTGCCATAGCCTTGCTTGCTTTGCCTTGCTTTGCCTTGCCTACCTTCCATTCCGTTACTCTTTGCTTGCCTTCCGTGCATTGCCTAGCCTTGCGTTGTCGTGCATTAGCCTTGCCTCCCCAAACCGTGCCTTGCCTTGCGTTACCCTTTCCTTGCCTTGCCCTGCGTTGCCTAGCCCTGTGTTGTCGTGCCTTAGCCTTGTTTCCCCTTATCGTGCCGTTCCTTTCGTTACCCTTGCCTACCCCTGCTTTCCTTTGCATTCCTTGCCTTCCGTTACTCTTTGCTTGCCTTCCGTGCATTGCCTAGCCTTCCGATGTCGTGCATCAGCTTTGCCTCGCGTGACAGTGCCTTAGCCTTGCGTTACCCTTTCCTTGCCTTGCCGTGCATTGCCTAGCCCTGCGTTGCCGTGCCTTAGCTTTGTTTCCCCTTACCGTGCCGTTCCTTCCGTTACCCTTGCCTTGCCTTGCTTTCCCTTGCCTTCCTTGCATTCCGTTACTCTTTGCTTGCCTTCCGTGCATTGCCTAGCCTTGCGTTGTCGTGCCTTAGCCTTGCCTCGCCTGACCGTGCCTTGCCTTGCGTTACCCTTTCCTTGCCTTGCCGTGCATTGCCTAGTCGTGCGTTGCCGTACCTTAGCCTTGTTTCCCCTTGCCGTGCCGTTCCTTCCGTTACCCTTGCCTTGCCTTGCTTTCCCTTGCCTTCCTTGCCTTCCGTTACTCTTTCCTTGCCTTCCGTGCATTGCCTAGCCTTGCGCTGTCGTGCATTAGCCTTGCCTTGCCTCACAGTGCCTTGCCTTGCGTTACCTTTTCCTTGGCTGGCCGTGCATTGCGTATGCCGGGTTTTTATTTACAACGCCGGCTTCTTAATGCTAGTCCGTCCTCTTACTCACCAGTCCAACGCGTGGTGAGTCTTCGGGGTACCTCCGGCCCCCACTCTTTGATGGGGGAAGAACCAGACAGAGCGCCTGAGGTGGGTCATGAGTCTTTATTCTTCTGTGATCACATTCCCGCTCCCTCCCTACCTCTCAGCAGACACTTTTATCCCCCCTGTCCTCCCTCCCATGAACTCTTAAACAATGAGGGGCCGAGTTTTGTAACATTCCTTTATAAGGGGATTATTTTATCCCTTCTGTCCTCCCTCCCATGAACTCTTAAACAATGAGGGGCCGAGTTCTGTAACATTCCTTTATAAGGGGATTATGTTTCCCCAGCTAAGCGACCACCAAGCCTCTTCCCCCCGCCCCCAACATCTCCCCCTTTCTGTTTTACAAGGTTATCACTTGGTGTGACCTTAAGCGGTGCTGAGGTTAGCCTTAAGTGGTGTCATTTCTACTGGCCTCTGATAGCCGGGGGCGAGGAACCCTGTCTTAGGTCATCTCCTTCAACCCAGGACCTTGCCCGTCCTAGGCGCCCGACACCCTCAGGGCCTGTCTTAGGTGGCTGGGTTAGGAGAGGTTGCCCGTCTTGGGGTTTACCTCGTCTTACCCCTAGGTGTCACATGTCATGCATGGCGGCTAGCCAGACTTGGGGATCCTCCCCCGTCTCTATGGCCATGAAGGCTTTCTGAGTAAGAAGCATATAACCCCTCTGTCGCCTAGGTAGGCGGCAGAAACAGACAACAAGTAGGGTGATTCCCAGAATCAGCGTCCTTGTTCACCCTCAAGGGGGTATCCTCCCGCCATCTGGCAATCCCTCCATGGTATGGGATCCTCGATGTCTTCCCCTGTGGCCACACATGAGGGGCCCCACCGAGGCAGAAGGGAGCCCCATCGATGTATTGGTCACTAGCAGGCGAGGGTAGATCGGGGAGTTCTGTGCTACCGGAAGGGGAGAGGGAATAACTCGGAGTATTCCCCATGTCGGATTTCCTTCAGATGGAGCACCTCCAAGGATCACTACGATGATCAGAAGGCCTGAAAAAGAAAGAAATTCCTCTCACCCCGTAGGGTTGGGCATTAATCAAGGTCTCTTTAACCTCGTTCACAAATGAGAGGGGTGTCTGATCTGCTCTCTGCTTCAGCCCAACCAACTTCTGTGTGGCTCTCCCCCCTTTCATGGCTCCAATCTTATCCCAAGCTGCAACATGTGTTTCTTTAAGAGTCTCTAGCTCAAACTGGCCATACCGGGCCTGAACAGCAGGGTCAGTATAGGCTCCAGTTCCACACAGGAGGTCAATGGCTAAATCCAGGGGAGTATAACCCCGGGATTTTGCCAGCTTAGAGGCCTCTCTGCGGGCCTGAGCCTTAAAAGCTAAATATAAGGAGGCATCTAGGCACGCGGCTGCAATTTCGTCAAAGTCAGCAGGGGTCCAAGGGTGCGTAGCAAAGAGGTTTTGCATCAGTCTTTTTGCATAAGGGGAGCTTGGGCTGTATTTAGTCACGGCCTCCTTAAGTTCCTTAAGCATCTTAAAAGGGACAGGGCGGTAGTCTCGGGCTCCGGTAAGGGGGTCCGTAAATACCGGGTAGAGGCCCCAGTCATCCCAGTCCACCTCCTCCCCTTTCTCTATTGCTATGGAGGCACTGGTGGCAAGTAGGCCGGATGGGCGGAGCCCTTGAGGGGATCTCTGAAGGGCGGACAAGGAACACTGGGGATTTTTTGCCTCTGTTTCCTGGCTGGGCCGCCAAGTCTGGGGCGCGGCAGCTGTCCAATCAGCGCGGACCCCTCCCTCCTCGTCAGCAGCCTCCCGGTCTCACCTACTCACGCTCCTCTTCCTGCCACCCCTGAGGACTGTTTGCACCCCTCCCTTCCCGCGCTCGGAAACTTCCGGCCCTGAATCTCTAAGTGCGCCACATTCATCGCCCTCCCCCTTTTCATTCTGTCTCGGTAAGGAGGGGCATGCGGCATTTTCTTCTCCCTGGGGGCCCCTTGTTCCCCCATTGTTTCTTCTAAGTTCCTCCCACGGATACAGGGGAGGGAGTGGCCTTCCCTCTTCCTCTGAGCTCTCTGAATCCCATCCCGCCAACGAGCTACCCACCTGAGTGCTGATTGTTCGTGCCAAAGTCACCTTCTGGGGATGCAGGGCTGCATCCACTATCTTATACACTGTAAAATCCTTGGGGGTCAGTTTTCCCGGGCAGGTGTCATTATAGGAGGCCATCTGCTGCCCTACCACCTTCCATTTATCTGGTTGGATCCCACTATGTTGCACCCAAGGGCAGATGTTCCAGATATTCTCAACAAAAGCACGGCACATCTTGATAGGTAATTTACAGCCATGCTTAGCGCAGAGTTTATAAAGCTGCGCTGCAACGGCCTCTTTTTCCTCCGGCTCAAAGGCGGGAATACTTTTCCGGCCCCCCATGCTGTCTACTAGCGGAGGCTGCAATCCTAACAGGTGGCAGAACTGGAAAGTTCCCGTTCGGCAAAAGAGAAGGAGGAAGCAGGGCACAATCAGACAGGCCAGCACGGCAAGGAGCGTGATTAGAGCAGAAGGAGAAAGGGGAGAGAAAGAAAGCATAGTCAACACAATAGGGGTATGTCCTTCAGGCAATATCTGAGAGTAAACGCCCTCTCCTTCCTCCCGGTCGGAAACGACCGAGGCTGTCTGGAGAATCCGACCAGCGGATTCAGACGTTCCCTAGCAAAATCAGGTCCCGGGTTTCGGCACCACTTGCCGGGTTTTTATTTACAACGCCGGCTTCTTAATGCTAGTCCGTCCTCTTACTCACCAGTCCAACGCGTGGTGAGTCTTCGGGGTACCTCCGGCCCCCACTCTTTGATGGGGGAAGAACCAGACAGAGCGCCTGAGGTGGGTCATGAGTCTTTATTCTTCTGTGATCACATTCCCGCTCCCTCCCTACCTCTCAGCAGACACTTTTATCCCCCCTGTCCTCCCTCCCATGAACTCTTAAACAATGAGGGGCCGAGTTCTGTAACATTCCTTTATAAGGGGATTATTTTATCCCTTCTGTCCTCCCTCCCATGAACTCTTAAACAATGAGGGGCCGAGTTCTGTAACATTCCTTTATAAGGGGATTATGTTTCCCCAGCTAAGCGACCACCAAGCCTCTTCCCCCCGCCCCCAACAGCCTAGCCGTGCGTTGTGGAGCCTTAGCCTTGTTTCAGCTTGCCATAGCCTTGCTTGCTTTGCCTTGCTTTGCCTTGCCTACCTTCCATTCCGTTACTCTTTGCTTGCCTTCCGTGCATTGCCTAACCTTGCGCTGTCGTGCCTTAGCCTTTTTTCACCTTGCCATAGCCTTGCTTGCGTTGCCTTGCTTTGCCTTGCATTCCTTGCCTTCCATTACTCTTTGCTTGCCTGCCGTGCATTGCCTAGCCTTGCGTTGTCGTCTCTTAGCCTTTTTTCACCTTGCCATAGCCTTTCTTGCGTTGCCTTGCTTTGCCTTGCCTTCCTTGCCTTCCGTTACTCTTTGCTTGCCTTCCGTACATTGCCTAGCCTTGCGTGGTCGTGCCTTAGCCTTTTTTCACCTTGCCATAGCCTTGCTTGCGTTGCCTTGCTTTGCCTTACATTCCTTGCCTTCCGTTACTCTTTGCTTGCCTTCCGTGCATTGCCTAGCCTTGCGTTGTCGTGTCTTAGCCTTGCCTCGCCTAACAGTGCCTTGCCGTGCGTTACCTTTTCCTTGCCTTGCCGTGCATTGTCTAGCCGTGCGTTGTCGTGCATTAGCCTCCCCTTGCATTACCGTGCCTTGCCTAGCGTCACCCTTTCCTTGCCTTGCCGTGCATTGCCTAGCCGTGCGTTGTCGTGCATTAGCCTCCCCTTGCATTACCGTGCCTTGCCTAGCGTCACCCTTTCCTTGCCTTGCCGTGCATTGCCTAGCCGTGCGTTGTCGTGCCTTAGCCTTGTTTCCCCTTGCCGTGCCGTTCCTTCCGTTACCCTTGCCTTGCCTTGCTTTCCCTTGCCTTCCTTGGTTTCCGTTACTCTTTGCTTGCCTTCCGTGCATTGCCTAGCCTTGCGCTGTCGTGCATTAGCCTTGCCTTGCCTCACAGTGCCTTGCCTTGCGTTACCTTTTCCTTGGCTGGCCGTGCATTGCCTAGCCGTGCGTTGTGGTGCCTTAGCCTTGTTTCACCTTGCCATAGCCTTGCTTGCTTTGCCTTGCTTTGCCTTGCCTACCTTCCATTCCGTTACTCTTTGCTTGCCTTCCGTGCATTGCCTAGCCTTGCGTTGTCGTGCCTTAGCCCTGTTTCCCCTTGCCGTGCCGTGCCTGTTGTTACACTTACCTTGCCATGCTTTGCCTTGCCTTCCTTTCCTTCCGTTACTCTTTCCTTGCCTAGCCGTGCACTGCCTAGCCTTGCGATGTCGTGCATTAGCTTTGCCACGCGTGACAGTGCCTTGCCTTGCGTTACCCCTTCCTTGCCTTGCCCTGCATTGCCTAGCCCTGTGTTGTCGTGCCTTAGCCTTGTTTCCCCTTGCCGTGCCGTTCCTTCCGTTACCCGTGCCTTGCCTTGCTTTCCCTTGCATTCCTTGCCTTCCGTTACTCTTTGCTTGCCTTCCGTGCATTGCCTAGCCTTGCGTTGTCGTGCCTTAGCCTTGCCTCGCCTGACAGTGCCTTGCCTTGCGTTACCCTTTCCTTGCCTTGCCGTGCACTGCCTAGCCTTTCCTTGTCGTGCATTAGCCTTGCCTTGCCTGACCGTGCCTTTCCTGGCGTTACCCGTTCCTTGCCTTTCCGTGCATTGCCTAGCCGTGCGTTGTCGTGCCTTAGCCTAGTTTCCCCTTGCCGTGCCGTTCCTTCCGTTACCCTTGCCTTGCCTTGCTTTCCCTTGCCTTCCTTGGTTTCCGTTACTCTTTGCTTGCCTTCCGTGCATTGCCTAGACTTGCGCTGTCGTGCATTAGCCTTGCCTTGCCTCACAGTGCCTTGCCTTGCGTTACCTTTTCCTTGGCTGGCCGTGCATTGCCTAGCCGTGCGTTGTGGTGCCTTAGCCTTGTTTCACCTTGCCATAGCCTTGCTTGCTTTGCCTTGCTTTGCCTTGCCTTCCTTCCATTCCGTTACTCTTTGCTTGCCGTCCATGCATTGCCTAGCCTTGCGTTGTCGTGCCTTAGACTTTTTTCACCTTGCCATAGCTTTGTTTGAGTTGCCTTGCTTTGCCTTGCATTCCTTGCCTTGCGTTACTCTTTGCTTGCCTTCCGTGCATTGCCTATCCTTGCGTTGTCGTGCCTTAGCCTTGCCTCGCCTAACCGTGCCTTGCCTTGCCTTACCCTTTCCTTGCCTTGCCGTGCATTGCCTAGCCGTGCGTTGTCGTGCATTAGCCTCGCCTTGCATTACCGTGCCTTGCCTTGCGTTACTGTGCCTTGCCTTGCGTTACTCTTTCCTTCCCTGGCCGTGCATTGCTTAGCCTTGCGTTGCCGTGCCTTAGCCTTGTTTCCCCTTGCCGTGCCGTGCCTTTTGTTACACTTGCCTTGCCTTGCTTTGCCTTGCCTTCCTTTCCTTCCGTTACTCTTTCCTTGCCTAGCCGTGCACTGCGTAGCCTTGTGTTGTCGTGCATTACCCTTGCCTCGCCTGACCGTGCCTTGCCTTGCGTTACCCTTTCCTTGCCTTGCCGTGCATTGCCTAGCCCTGTGTTGTCGTGCCTTAACCTTGTTTCCCCTTGCCGTGCCGTTCCTTCCGTTACCCTTGCCTTGCCTTGCTTTCCCTTGCCTTCCTTGGTTTCCGTTACCTTTTGCTTGCCTTCCGTGCATTGCCTAGCCTTGCGCTGTCGTGCATTAGCCTTGCCTTGCCTCACAGTGCCTTGCCTTGCGTTACCTTTTCCTTGGCTGGCCGTGCATTGCCTAGCCGTGCGTTGTGGTGCCTTAGCCTTGTTTCACCTTGCCATAGCCTTGCTTGCTTTGCCTTGCTTTGCCTTGCCTACCTTCCATTCCGTTACTCTTTGCTTGCCTTCCGTGCATTGCCTAGCCTTGCGTTGGCGTGCCTTAGCCTTGTTTCCCCTTGCCGTGCCGTGCCTGTTGTTACACTTGCCTTGCCATGCTTTGCCTTGCCTTCCTTTCCTTCCGTTACTCTTTCCTTGCCTAGCCGTGCACTGCCTAGCCTTGCGATGTCGTGCATTAGCTTTGCCTCGCGTGACAGTGCCTTTCCTTGCGTTACCCTTTCCTTGCCTTACCGTGCATTGCCTAGCCGTGCGTTGCCGTGCCTTAGCCTTGTTTCCCCTTGCCGAGCCGTTCCTTCCGTTACCCTTGCCTGGCCTTGGTTTCCCTTCCCTTCCTTGCGTTCCGTTACTATTTGCTTGCCTTCCGTGCATTGCCTAGCCTTGCGTTGTCGTGCCTTAGCCTTGCCTCGCCTGACCGTGCCTTGCCTTGCGGTACCCTTTCCTTGCCTTGCCGTGCATTGCCTAGCCGTGCGTTGTCGTGCATTTGCCTTGTTTTGCCTCACCGTGCCTTGCCTTGCGTTACCCTTTCCTTGCCTTGCCGTGCATTGCCTAGCCCTGCATTGTCGTGCCTTGGCTTTGTTTCCCCTTACCGTGCCGTTCCTTCCGTTACCCTTGCCTTGCCTTGCTTTCCCTTGCCTTCCTTGCCTTCCGTTACTCTTTGCTTGCCTTCCGTGCATTGCCTAGCCTTGCGTTGTCGTGCCTTAGCCTTCCCTCGCCTGACCGTGCCTTGCCTTGCGTTACCCTTTCCTTGCCTTGCCGTGCATTGCCTAGCCGTGCGTTGCCGTGCCTTAGCCTTGTTTCCCCATGCCGTGCCGTTCCTTCCGTTACCCTTGCCTTGCCTTGCTTTCCCTTGCCTTCCTTGCCTTTCGGTACTCTTTGCTTGCCTTCCGTTGCATTGCCTAGCCTTGCGTGGTCGTGCCTTAGCCTTTTTTCACCTTGCCATAGCCTTGCTTGCGTTGCCTTGCTTTGCCTTGCATTCCTTGCCTTCCGTTACTCTTTGCTTGCCTTCCGTGCATTGCCTAGCCTTGCGTTGTCGTGCCTTAGCCTTGCCTCGCCTGACAGTGCCTTGCCTTGCGTTACCCTTTCCTTGCATTGCCGTGCACTGCCTAGCCTTGCCTTGTCGTGCATTAGCCTTGCCTTGCCTGACCGTGCCTTGCCTGGCGTTACCCTTTCCTTGCCTTGCCGTGCATTGCCTAGCCGTGCGTTGTCGTGCCTTAGCCTTGTTTCCCCTTGCCATGCCGTTCCTTCCGTTACCCTTGCCTTGCCTTGCTTTCCCTTGCCTTCCTTGGTTTACGTTACTCTTTGTTTGCCTTCCGTGCATTGCCTAGCCTTGCGCTGTCGTGCATTAGCCTTGCCTTGCCTCACAGTGCCTTGCCTTGCGTTACCTTTTCCTTGGCTGGCCGTGCATTGCCTAGCCGTGCGTTGTGGTGCCTTAGCCTTGTTTCACCTTGCCATAGCCTTGCTTGCTTTGCCTTGCTTTGCCTTGCCTTCCTTCCATTCCGTTACTCTTTGCTTGCCTTCCGTGCATTGCCTAGCCTTGCGTTGTCGTGCCTTAGCCTTTTTTCACCTTGCCATAGCCATGTTTGCGTTGCCTTGTTTTGCCTTGCATTCCTTGCCTTCCGTTACTCTTTGCTTGCCTTCCGTGCATTGCCTAGCCTTGCGTTGTCGTGCCTTAGCCTTGCCTCGCCTAACCGTGCCTTGCCTTGCGTTACCCTTTCCTTGCCTTGCCGTGCATTGCCTAGCCGTGCGTTGTCGTGCATTAGCCTCCCCTTGCATTACCGTGCCTTGCCTAGCGTCACCCTTTCCTTGCCTTGCCGTGCATTGCCTAGCCGTGCGTTGTCGTGCCTTAGCCTTGTTTCCCCTTGCCGTGCCGTTCCTTCCGTTACCCTTGCCTTGCCTTGCTTTCCCTTGCCTTCCTTCGTTTCCGTTACTCTTTGCTTGCCTTCCGTGCATTGCCTAGCCTTGCGCTGTCGTGCATTAGCCTTGCCTTGCCTCACAGTGCCTTGCCTTGCGTTACCTTTTCCTTGGCTGGCCGTGCATTGCCTAGCCGTGCGTTGTGGTGCCTTAGCCTTGTTTCACCTTGCCATAGCCTTGCTTGCTTTGCCTTGCTTTGCCTTGCCTACCTTCCATTCCGTTACTCTTTGCTTGCCTTCCGTGCATTGCCTAGCCTTGCGTTGTCGTGCCTTAGCCCTGTTTCCCCTTGCCGTGCCGTGCCTGTTGTTACACTTACCTTGCCATGCTTTGCCTTGCCTTCCTTTCCTTCCGTTACTCTTTCCTTGCCTAGCCGTGCACTGCCTAGCCTTGCGATGTCGTGCATTAGCTTTGCCACGCGTGACAGTGCCTTGCCTTGCGTTACCCCTTCCTTGCCTTGCCCTGCATTGCCTAGCCCTGTGTTGTCGTGCCTTAGCCTTGTTTCCCCTTGCCGTGCCGTTCCTTCCGTTACCCGTGCCTTGCCTTGCTTTCCCTTGCATTCCTTGCCTTCCGTTACTCTTTGCTTGCCTTCCGTGCATTGCCTAGCCTTGCGTTGTCGTGCCTTAGCCTTGCCTCGCCTGACAGTGCCTTGCCTTGCGTTACCCTTTCCTTGCCTTGCCGTGCACTGCCTAGCCTTTCCTTGTCGTGCATTAGCCTTGCCTTGCCTGACCGTGCCTTTCCTGGCGTTACCCGTTCCTTGCCTTTCCGTGCATTGCCTAGCCGTGCGTTGTCGTGCCTTAGCCTAGTTTCCCCTTGCCGTGCCGTTCCTTCCGTTACCCTTGCCTTGCCTTGCTTTCCCTTGCCTTCCTTGGTTTCCGTTACTCTTTGCTTGCCTTCCGTGCATTGTCTAGACTTGCGCTGTCGTGCATTAGCCTTGCCTTGCCTCACAGTGCCTTGCCTTGCGTTACCTTTTCCTTGGCTGGCCGTGCATTGCCTAGCCGTGCGTTGTGGTGCCTTAGCCTTGTTTCACCTTGCCATAGCCTTGCTTGCTTTGCCTTGCTTTGCCTTGCCTTCCTTCCATTCCGTTATTCTTTGCTTGCCGTCCATGCATTGCCTAGCCTTGCGTTATCGTGCCTTAGACTTTTTTCACCTTGCCATAGCTTTGTTTGAGTTGCCTTGCTTTGCCTTGCATTCCTTGCCTTGCGTTACTCTTTGCTTGCCTTCCGTGCATTGCCTATCCTTGCGTTGTCGTGCCTTAGCCTTGCCTCGCCTAACCGTGCCTTGCCTTGCGTTACCCTTTCCTTGCCTTGCCGTGCATTGCCTAGCCGTGCGTTGTCGTGCATTAGCCTCGCCTTGCATTACCGTGCCTTGCCTTGCGTTACTGTGCCTTGCCTTGCGTTACTCTTTCCTTCCCTGGCCGTGCATTGCTTAGCCTTGCGTTGCCGTGCCTTAGCCTTGTTTCCCCTTGCCGTGCCGTGCCTTTTGTTACACTTGCCTTGCCTTGCTTTGCCTTGCCTTCCTTTCCTTCCGTTACTCTTTCCTTGCCTAGCCGTGCACTGCGTAGCCTTGTGTTGTCGTGCATTACCCTTGCCTCGCCTGACCGTGCCTTGCCTTGCGTTACCCTTTCCTTGCCTTGCCGTGCATTGCCTAGCCCTGTGTTGTCGTGCCTTAACCTTGTTTCCCCTTGCCGTGCCGTTCCTTCCGTTACCCTTGCCTTGCCTTGCTTTCCCTTGCCTTCCTTGGTTTCCGTTACCTTTTGCTTGCCTTCCGTGCATTGCCTAGCCTTGCGCTGTCGTGCATTAGCCTTGCCTTGCCTCACAGTGCCTTGCCTTGCGTTACCTTTTCCTTGGCTGGCCGTGCATTGCCTAGCCGTGCGTTGTGGTGCCTTAGCCTTGTTTCACCTTGCCATAGCCTTGCTTGCTTTGCCTTGCTTTGCCTTGCCTACCTTCCATTCCGTTACTCTTTGCTTGCCTTCCGTGCATTGCCTAGTCTTGCGTTGGCGTGCCTTAGCCTTGTTTCCCCTTGCCGTGCCGTGCCTGTTGTTACACTTGCCTTGCCATGCTTTGCCTTGCCTTCCTTTCCTTCCGTTACTCTTTCCTTGCCTAGCCGTGCACTGCCTAGCCTTGCGATGTCGTGCATTAGCTTTGCCTCGCGTGACAGTGCCTTTCCTTGCGTTACCCTTTCCTTGCCTTACCGTGCATTGCCTAGCCGTGCGTTGCCGTGCCTTAGCCTTGTTTCCCCTTGCCGAGCCGTTCCTTCCGTTACCCTTGCCTGGCCTTGGTTTCCCTTCCCTTCCTTGCGTTCCGTTACTATTTGCTTGCCTTCCGTGCATTGCCTAGCCTTGCGTTGTCGTGCCTTAGCCTTGCCTCGCCTGACCGTGCCTTGCCTTGCGGTACCCTTTCCTTGCCTTGCCGTGCATTGCCTAGCCGTGCGTTGTCGTGCATTTGCCTTGTTTTGCCTCACCGTGCCTTGCCTTGCGTTACCCTTTCCTTGCCTTGCCGTGCATTGCCTAGCCCTGCATTGTCGTGCCTTGGCTTTGTTTCCCCTTACCGTGCCGTTCCTTCCGTTACCCTTGCCTTGCCTTGCTTTCCCTTGCCTTCCTTGCCTTCCGTTACTCTTTGCTTGCCTTCCGTGCATTGCCTAGCCTTGCGTTGTCGTGCCTTAGCCTTCCCTCGCCTGACCGTGCCTTGCCTTGCGTTACCCTTTCCTTGCCTTGCCGTGCATTGCCTAGCCGTGCGTTGCCGTGCCTTAGCCTTGTTTCCCCATGCCGTGCCGTTCCTTCCGTTACCCTTGCCTTGCCTTGCTTTCCCTTGCCTTCCTTGCCTTTCGGTACTCTTTGCTTGCCTTCCGTGCATTGCCTAGCCTTGCGTGGTCGTGCCTTAGCCTTTTTTCACCTTGCCATAGCCTTGCTTGCGTTGCCTTGCTTTGCCTTGCATTCCTTGCCTTCCGTTACTCTTTGCTTGCCTTCCGTGCATTGCCTAGCCTTGCGTTGTCGTGCCTTAGCCTTGCCTCGCCTGACAGTGCCTTGCCTTGCGTTACCCTTTCCTTGCATTGCCGTGCACTGCCTAGCCTTGCCTTGTCGTGCATTAGCCTTGCCTTGCCTGACCGTGCCTTGCCTGGCGTTACCCTTTCCTTGCCTTGCCGTGCATTGCCTAGCCGTGCGTTGTCGTGCCTTAGCCTTGTTTCCCCTTGCCGTGCCGTTCCTTCCGTTACCCTTGCCTTGCCTTGCTTTCCCTTGCCTTCCTTGGTTTACGTTACTCTTTGTTTGCCTTCCGTGCATTGCCTAGCCTTGCGCTGTCGTGCATTAGCCTTGCCTTGCCTCACAGTGCCTTGCCTTGCGTTACCTTTTCCTTGGCTGGCCGTGCATTGCCTAGCCGTGCGTTGTGGTGCCTTAGCCTTGTTTCACCTTGCCATAGCCTTGCTTGCTTTGCCTTGCTTTGCCTTGCCTTCCTTCCATTCCGTTCCTCTTTGCTTGCCTTCCATGCATTGCCTAGCCTTGCGTTGTCGTGCCTTAGCCTTTTTTCACCTTGCCATAGCCATGTTTGCGTTGCCTTGCTTTGCCTTGCATTCCTTGCCTTCCGTTACTCTTTGCTTGCCTTCCGTGCATTGCCTACCCTTGCGTTGTCGTGCCTTAGCCTTGCCTCGCCTAACCGTGCCTTGCCTTGCGTTACCCTTTCCTTGCCTTGCCGTGCATTGCCTAGCCGTGCGTTGTCGTGCATTAGCCTCCCCTTGCATTACCGTGCCTTGCCTAGCGTCACCCTTTCCTTGCCTTGCCATGCATTGCCTAGCCGTGCGTTGTCGTGCCTTAGCCTTGTTTCCCCTTGCCGAGCCGTTCCTTCCTTTACCCTTGCCTTGCCTTGCTTTCCCTTGCCTTCCTTGCCTTCCGTTACTCTTTGCTTGCCTTCCGTGCATTGCCTAGCCTTGCGTCGTCGTGCCTTAGCCTTTTTTCACCTTGCCATAGCCTTGCTTGCGTTGCCTTGCTTTGCCTTGCATTCCTTGCCTTCCGTTACTCTTTGCTTGCCTTCCGTGCATTGCCTAGCCTTGCGTTGTCGTGCATTAGCGTTGCCTCCCCAAACCGTGCCTTGCCTTGCGTTACCCCTTCCTTGCCTTGCCCTGCATTGCCTAGCCCTGTGTTGTCATGCCTTAGCCTTGTTTCCCCTTGCCGTGACGTTCCTTCCGTTACCCTTGCCTTGCCTTGCTTTCCCTTGCATTCCTTGCCTTCCGTTACTCTTTGCTTGCCTTCCGTGCATTGCCTAGCCTTGCGCTGTCGTGCATTAGCCTTGCCTTGCCTCACAGTGCCTTGCCTTGCGTTACCTTTTCCTTGGCTGGCCGTGCATTGCCTAGCCGTGCGTTGTGGTGCCTTAGCCTTGGTTCACCTTGCCATAGCCTTGCTTGCTTTGCCTTGCTTTGCCTTGCATTCCTTACCTTGCGTTACTCTTTGCTTGCCTTCCGTGCATTGCCTATCCTAGCGTTGTCGTGCCTTAGCCTTGCCTCGCCTGACCGTGCCTTGCCTTGCGTTACCCTTTCCTTGCCTTGCCGTGCATTGCCTAGCCGTGCGTTGTCGTGCATTAGCCTCGCCTTGCATTACCGTGCCTTGCCTTGCGTTACCCTTTCCTTCCCTGGCCGTGCATTGCTTAGCCTTGCGTTGCCGTGCCTTAGCCTTGTTTCCCCTTGCCGTGCCGTGCCTTTTGTTACACTAGCCTTGCCTTGCTTTGCCTTGCCTTCCTTTCCTTCCGTTATTCTTTCCTTGCCTAGCCGTGCACTGCGTAGCCTTGCGTTGTCTTGCATTACCCTTGCCTCGCCTGACCGTGCCTTGCCTTGCGTTACCCTTTCCTTGCCTTGCCGTGCATTGCCTAGCCCTGCGTTGTCGTGCCTTAGCCTTTTTTCCCCTTACCGTGCCGTTCCTTCCGTTACCATTGCCTTGCCTTGGTTTCCCTTGCCTTCCTTGCCTTCCGTTACTCTTTGCTTGCCTTCCGTGCATTGCCTAGCCTTGCGTTGTCGTGCCTTAGCCTTGCCTCGCCTGACCGTGCCTTGCCTTGCGTTACCCTTTCCTTGCCTTTCCGTGCATTGCCTAGGCGTGCGTTGTCGTGCCTTAGCCTTGTTTCCCCTTGCCGTGCCGTGCCTGTTGTTACACTTGCCTTGCCATGCTTTGCCTTGCCTTCCTTTCCTTCCGTTACTCTTTCCTTGCCTAGCCGTGCTCTGCCTAGCCTTGCGATGTCGTGCATTAGCTTTGCCTCGCGTGACAGTGCCTTGCCTTGCGTTACCCTTTCCTTGCCTTGCCGTGCATTGCCTAGCCGTGCGTTGATGTGCCTTAGCCTTGTTTCCCCTTGCCGAGCCGTTCCTTCCGTTACCCTTGCCTTGCCTTGGTTTCCCTTCCCTTCCTTGCGTTCCGTTACTCTTTGCATGCCTTCCGTGCATTGCCTAGCCTTGCGTTGTCGTGCCTTAGACTTCCCTCGCCTGACCGTGCCTTGCCTTGCGGTACCCTTTCCTTGCCTTGCCGTGCATTGCCTAGCCGTGCGTTGTCGTGCATTTGCCTTGTTTTGCCTCACCGTGCCTTGCCTTGCGTTACCCTTTCCTTGCCTTGCTGTGCATTGCCTAGCCCTGCATTGTCGTGCCTTAGCTTTGTTTCCCCTTACCGTGCCGTTCCTTCCGTTACCCTTGCCTTGCCTTGCTTTCCCTTGCCTTCCTTGCCTTCCGTTACTCTTTTCTTGCCTTCCGTGCATTGCCTAGCCTTGCGTTGTCGTGCCTTAGCCTTGCCTCGCCTGACCGTGCCTTGCCTTGCGTTACCCTTTCCTTGCCTTGCCGTGCATTGCCTAGCCGTGCGTTGCCGTACCTTAGCCTTGTTTCCCCTTGCCGTGCCGTTCCTTCCGTTACCCTTGCCTTGCCTTGCTTTCCCTTGCCTTCCTTGCCTTCCGTTACTCTTTGCTTGCCTTCCGTGCATTGCCTAGCCTTGCGCTGTCGTGCATTAGCCTTCCCTTGCCTCACAGTGCCTTGCCTTGCGTTACCTTTTCCTTGGCTGGCCGTGCATTGCCTAGCCGTGCGTTGTGGAGCCTTAGCCTTGTTTCACCTTGCCATAGCCTTGCTTGCTTTGCCTTGCTTTGCCTTGCCTACCTTCCATTCCGTTACTCTTTGCTTGCCTTCCGTGCATTGCCTAACCTTGCGCTGTCGTGCCTAAGCCTTTTTTCACCTTGCCATAGCCTTGCTTGCGTTGCCTTGCTTTGCCTTGCATTCCTTGCCTTCCGTTACTCTTTGCTTGCCTGCCGTGCATTGCCTAGCCTTGCGTTGTCGTGTCTTAGCCTTTTTTCACCTTGCCATAGCCTTGCTTGCGTTGCCTTGCTTTGCCTTGCCTTCCTTGCCTTCCGTTACTCTTTGCTTGCCTTCCGTGCATTGCCTAGCCTTGCGTGGTCGTGCCTTAGCCATTTTTCACCTTGCCATAGCCTTGCTTGTGTTGCCTTGCTTTGCCTTACATTCCTTGCATTCCGTTACTCTTTGCTTGCCTTCCGTGCATTGCCTAGCCTTGCGTTGTCGTGTCTTAGCCTTGCCTCGCCTAACCGTGCCTTGCCGTGCGTTACCTTTTCCTTTCCTTGCCGTGCATTGTCTAGCCGTGCGTTGTCGTGCATTAGCCTTGCCTTGCCTTACTGTGCCTGGCCTTGCGTTACCCTTTCCTTGCCTTGCCGTGCATTGCCTAGCCTTGCGTTGTCGTGCATTAGCCTCCCCTTGCATTACCGGGCCTTGCCTAGCGTCACCCTTTCCTTGCCTTGCCGTGCATTGCCTAGCCGTGCGTTGTCGTGCATTTGCCTTGTTTTCCTCACCGTGCCTTGCCTTGCGTTACCCTTTCCTTGCCTTGGCGTGCATTGCCTAGCCCTGCATTGTCGTGCCTTAGCTTTGTTTCCCCTTACCGTGCCGTTCCTTCCGTTACCCTTGCCTTGCCTTGCTTTCCGTTGCCTTCCTTGCCTTCCGTTACTCTTTCCTTGCCTTCCGTGCATTGCCTAGCCTTGCGTTTTCGTGTCTTAGCCTTTTTTCACCTTGCCATAGCCTTGCTTGCGTTGCCTTGCTTTGCCTTGCCTTCCTTGCCTTCCGTTACTCTTTGCTTGCCTTCCGTGCATTGCCTAGCCTTGCGTGGTCGTGCCTTAGCCTTTTTTCACCTTGCCATAGCCTTGCTTGCGTTGCCTTGCTTTGCCTTACATTCCTTGCCTTCCGTTACTCTTTGCTTGCCTTCCGTGCATTGCCTAGCCTTGCGTTGTCGTGTCTTAGCCTTGCCTCGCCTAACAGTGCCTTGCCGTGCGTTACCTTTTCCTTGCCTTGCCGTGCATTGTCTAGCCGTGCGTTGTCGTGCATTAGCCTTGCCTTGCCTTACTGTGCCTGTCCTTGCTTTACCCTTTCCTTGCCTTGCCGTGCATTGCCTAGCCGTGCGTTGTCGTGCATTAGCCTCCCCTTGCATTACCGTGCCTTGCCTAGCGTCACCCTTTCCTTGCCTTGCCGTGCATTGCCTAGCCGTGCGTTGTCGTGCCTTAGCCTTGTTTCCCCTTGCCGTGCCGTTCCTTCCGTTACCCTTGCCTTGCCTTGCTTTCCCTTGCCTTCCTTGGTTTCCGTTACTCTTTGCTTGCCTTCCGTGCATTGCCTAGCCTTGCGCAGTCGTGCATTAGCCTTGCCTTGCCTCACAGTGCCTTGCCTTGCGTTACCTTTTCCTTGGCTGGCCGTGAATTGCCTAGCCGTGCGTTTTGGTGCCTTAGCCTTGTTTCACCTTGCCATAGCCTTGCTTGCTTTGCCTTGCTTTGCCTTGCCTACCTTCCATTCCGTTACTCTTTGCTTGCCTTCCGTGCATTGCCTAGCCTTGCGTTGTCGTGCCTTAGCCCTGTTTCCCCTTGCCGTGCCGTGCCTGTTGTTACACTTACCTTGCCATGCTTTGCCTTGCCTTCCTTTCCTTCCGTTACTCTTTCCTTGCCTAGCCGTGCACTGCCTAGCCTTGCGATGTCGTGCATTAGCTTTGCCACGCGTGACAGTGCCTTGCCTTGCGTTACCCCTTCCTTGCCTTGCCCTGCATTGCCTAGCCCTGTGTTGTCGTGCCTTAGCCTTGTTTCCCCTTGCCGTGCCGTTCCTTCCGTTACCCGTGCCTTGCCTTGCTTTCCCTTGCATTCCTTGCCTTCCGTTACTCTTTGCTTGCCTTCCGTGCATTGCCTAGCCTTGCGTTGTCGTGCCTTAGCCTTGCCTCGCCTGACAGTGCCTTGCCTTGCGTTACCCTTTCCTTGCCTTGCCGTGCACTGCCTAGCCTTTCCTTGTCGTGCATTAGCCTTGCCTTGCCTGACCGTGCCTTTCCTGGCGTCACCCGTTCCTTGCCTTTCCGTGCATTGCCTAGCCGTGCGTTGTCGTGCCTTAGCCTAGTTTCCCCTTGCCGTGCCGTTCCTTCCGTTACCCTTGCCTTGCCTTGCTTTCCCTTGCCTTCCTTGGTTTCCGTTACTCTTTGCTTGCCTTCCGTGCATTGCCTAGACTTGCGCTGTCGTGCATTAGCCTTGCCTTGCCTCACAGTGCCTTGCCTTGCGTTACCTTTTCCTTGGCTGGCCGTGCATTGCCTAGCCGTGCGTTGTGGTGCCTTAGCCTTGTTTCACCTTGCCATAGCCTTGCTTGCTTTGCCTTGCTTTGCCTTGCCTTCCTTCCATTCCGTTATTCTTTGCTTGCCGTCCATGCATTGCCTAGCCTTGCGTTGTCGTGCCTTAGACTTTTTTCACCTTGCCATAGCTTTGTTTGAGTTGCCTTGCTTTGCCTTGCATTCCTTGCCTTGCGTTACTCTTTGCTTGCCTTCCGTGCATTGCCTATCCTTGCGTTGTCGTGCCTTAGCCTTGCCTCGCCTAACCGTGCCTTGCCTTGCGTTACCCTTTCCTTGCCTTGCCGTGCATTGCCTAGGCGTGGGTTGTCGTGCATTAGCCTCGCCTTGCATTACCGTGCCTTGCCTTGCGTTACTCTTTCCTTCCCTGGCCGTGCATTGCTTAGTCTTGCGTTGCCGTGCCTTAGCCTTGTTTCCCCTTGCCGTGCCGTGCCTTTTGTTACACTTGCCTTGCCTTGCTTTGCCTTGCCTTCCTTTCCTTCCGTTACTCTTTCCTTGCCTAGCCGTGCACTGCGTAGCCTTGTGTTGTCGTGCATTACCCTTGCCTCGCCTGACCGTGCCTTGCCTTGCGTTACCCTTTCCTTGCCTTGCCGTGCATTGCCTAGCCCTGTGTTGTCGTGCCTTAACCTTGTTTCCCCTTGCCGTGCCGTTCCTTCCGTTACCCTTGCCTTGCCTTGCTTTCCCTTGCCTTCCTTGGTTTCCGTTACCTTTTGCTTGCCTTCCGTGCATTGCCTAGCCTTGCGCTGTCGTGCATTAGCCTTGCCTTGCCTCACAGTGCCTTGCCTTGCGTTACCTTTTCCTTGGCTGGCCGTGCATTGCCTAGCCGTGCGTTGTGGTGCCTTAGCCTTGTTTCACCTTGCCATAGCCTTGCTTGCTTTGCCTTGCTTTGCCTTGCCTACCTTCCATTCCGTTACTCTTTGCTTGCCTTCCGTGCATTGCCTAGCCTTGCGTTGGCGTGCCTTAGCCTTGTTTCCCCTTGCCGTGCCGTGCCTGTTGTTACACTTGCCTTGCCATGCTTTGCCTTGCCTTCCTTTCCTTCCGTTACTCTTTCCTTGCCTAGCCGTGCACTGCCTAGCCTTGCGATGTCGTGCATTAGCTTTGCCTCGCGTGACAGTGCCTTTCCTTGCGTTACCCTTTCCTTGCCTTACCGTGCATTGCCTAGCCGTGCGTTGCCGTGCCTTAGCCTTGTTTCCCCTTGCCGAGCCGTTCCTTCCGTTACCCTTGCCTGGCCTTGGTTTCCCTTCCCTTCCTTGCGTTCCGTTACTATTTGCTTGCCTTCCGTGCATTGCCTAGCCTTGCGTTGTCGTGCCTTAGCCTTGCCTCGCCTGACCGTGCCTTGCCTTGCGGTACCCTTTCCTTGCCTTGCCGTGCATTGCCTAGCCGTGCGTTGTCGTGCATTTGCCTTGTTTTGCCTCACCGTGCCTTGCCTTGCGTTACCCTTTCCTTGCCTTGCCGTGCATTGCCTAGCCCTGCATTGTCGTGCCTTGGCTTTGTTTCCCCTTACCGTGCCGTTCCTTCCGTTACCCTTGCCTTGCCTTGCTTTCCCTTGCCTTCCTTGCCTTCCGTTACTCTTTGCTTGCCTTCCGTGCATTGCCTAGCCTTGCGTTGTCGTGCCTTAGCCTTCCCTCGCCTGACCGTGCCTTGCCTTGCGTTACCCTTTCCTTGCCTTGCCGTGCATTGCCTAGCCGTGCGTTGCCGTGCCTTAGCCTTGTTTCCCCATGCCGTGCCGTTCCTTCCGTTACCCTTGCCTTGCCTTGCTTTCCCTTGCCTTCCTTGCCTTTCGGTACTCTTTGCTTGCCTTCCGTGCATTGCCTAGCCTTGCGTGGTCGTGCCTTAGCCTTTTTTCACCTTGCCATAGCCTTGCTTGCGTTGCCTTGCTTTGCCTTGCATTCCTTGCCTTCCGTTACTCTTTGCTTACCTTCCGTGCATAGCCTAGCCTTGCGTTGCCGTGCCTTAGCCATGCCTCGCCTGACAGTGCCTTGCCTTGCGTTACCCTTTCCTTGCATTGCCGTGCACTGCCTAGCCTTGCCTTGTCGTGCATTAGCCTTGCCTTGCCTGACCGTGCCTTGCCTGGCGTTACCCTTTCCTTGCCTTGCCGTGCATTGCCTAGCCGTGCGTTGTCGTGCCTTAGCCTTGTTTCCCCTTGCCGTGCCGTTCCTTCCGTTACCCTTGCCTTGCCTTGCTTTCCCTTGCCTTCCTTGGTTTACGTTACTCTTTGTTTGCCTTCCGTGCATTGCCTAGCCTTGCGCTGTCGTGCATTAGCCTTGCCTTGCCTCACAGTGCCTTGCCTTGCGTTACCTTTTCCTTGGCTGGCCGTGCATTGCCTAGCCGTGCGTTGTGGTGCCTTAGCCTTGTTTCACCTTGCCATAGCCTTGCTTGCTTTGCCTTGCTTTGCCTTGCCTTCCTTCCATTCCGTTCCTCTTTGCTTGCCTTCCGTGCATTGCCTAGCCTTGCGTTGTCGTGCCTTAGCCTTTTTTCACCTTGCCAGAGCCATGTTTGCGTTGCCTTGCTTTGCCTTGCATTCCTTGCCTTCCGTTACTCTTTGCTTGCCTTCCGTGCATTGCCTACCCTTGCGTTGTCGTGCCTTAGCCTTGCCTCGCCTAACCGTGCCTTGCCTTGCGTTACCCTTTCCTTGCCTTGCCGTGCATTGCCTAGCCGTGCGTTGTCGTGCATTAGCCTCCCCTTGCATTACCGTGCCTTGCCTAGCGTCACCCTTTCCTTGCCTTGCCATGCATTGCCTAGCCGTGCGTTGTCGTGCCTTAGCCTTGTTTCCCCTTGCCGAGCCGTTCCTTCCTTTACCCTTGCCTTGCCTTGCTTTCCCTTGCCTTCCTTGCCTTCCGTTACTCTTTGCTTTCCTTCCCTGCATTGCCTAGCCTTGCGTGGTCGTGCCTTAGCCTTTTTTCACCTTGCCATAGCCTTGCTTGCGTTGCCTTGCTTTGCCTTGCATTCCTTGCCTTCCGTTACTCTTTGCTTGCCTTCCGTGCATTGCCTAGCCTTGCGTTGTCGTGCATTAGCCTTGCCTCCCCAAACCGTGCCTTGCCTTGCGTTACCCCTTCCTTGCCTTGCCCTGCATTGCCTAGCCCTGTGTTGTCATGCCTTAGCCTTGTTTCCCCTTGCCGTGACGTTCCTTCCGTTACCCTTGCCTTGCCTTGCTTTCCCTTGCATTCCTTGCCTTCCGTTACTCTTTGCTTGCCTTCCGTGCATTGCCTAGCCTTGCGCTGTCGTGCATTAGCCTTGCCTTGCCTCACAGTGCCTTGCCTTGCGTTACCTTTTCCTTGGCTGGCCGTGCATTGCCTAGCCGTGCGTTGTGGTGCCTTAGCCTTGTTTCACCTTGCCATAGCCTTGCTTGCTTTGCCTTGCTTTGCCTTGCATTCCTTACCTTGCGTTACTCTTTGCTTGCCTTCCGTGCATTGCCTATCCTAGCGTTGTCGTGCCTTAGCCTTGCCTCGCCTGACCGTGCCTTGCCTTGCGTTACCCTTTCCTTGCCTTGCCGTGCATTGCCTAGCCGTGCGTTGTCGTGCATTAGCCTCGCCTTGCATTACCGTGCCTTGCCTTGCGTTACCCTTTCCTTCCCTGGCCGTGCATTGCTTAGCCTTGCGTTGCCGTGCCTTAGCCTTGTTTCCCCTTGCCGTGCCGTGCCTTTTGTTACACTAGCCTTGCCTTGCTTTGCCTTGCCTTCCTTTCCTTCCGTTATTCTTTCCTTGCCTAGCCGTGCACTGCGTAGCCTTGCGTTGTCTTGCATTACCCTTGCCTCGCCTGACCGTGCCTTGCCTTGCGTTACCCTTTCCTTGCCTTGCCGTGCATTGCCTAGCCCTGCGTTGTCGTGCCTTAGCCTTTTTTCCCCTTACCGTGCCGTTCCTTCCGTTACCATTGCCTTGCCTTGGTTTCCCTTGCCTTCCTTGCCTTCCGTTACTCTTTGCTTGCCTTCCGTGCATTGCCTAGCCTTGCGTTGTCGTGCCTTAGCCTTGCCTCGCCTGACCGTGCCTTGCCTTGCGTTACCCTTTCCTTGCCTTTCCGTGCATTGCCTAGGCGTGCGTTGTCGTGCCTTAGCCTTGTTTCCCCTTGCCGTGCCGTGCCTGTTGTTACACTTGCCTTGCCATGCTTTGCCTTGCCTTCCTTTCCTTCCGTTACTCTTTCCTTGCCTAGCCGTGCTCTGCCTAGCCTTGCGATGTCGTGCATTAGCTTTGCCTCGCGTGACAGTGCCTTGCCTTGCGTTACCCTTTCCTTGCCTTGCCGTGCATTGCCTAGCCGTGCGTTGCCGTGCCTTAGCCTTGTTTCCCCTTGCCGAGCCGTTCCTTCCGTTACCCTTGCCTTGCCTTGGTTTCCCTTCCCTTCCTTGCGTTCCGTTACTCTTTGCATGCCTTCCGTGCATTGCCTAGCCTTGCGTTGTCGTGCCTTAGACTTCCCTCGCCTGACCGTGCCTTGCCTTGCGGTACCCTTTCCTTGCCTTGCCGTGCATTGCCTAGCCGTGCGTTGTCGTGCATTTGCCTTGTTTTGCCTCACCGTGCCTTGCCTTGCGTTACCCTTTCCTTGCCTTGCTGTGCATTGCCTAGCCCTGCATTGTCGTGCCTTAGCTTTGTTTCCCCTTACCGTGCCGTTCCTTCCGTTACCCTTGCCTTGCCTTGCTTTCCCTTGCCTTCCTTGCCTTCCGTTACTCTTTTCTTGCCTTCCGTGCATTGCCTAGCCTTGCGTTGTCGTGCCTTAGCCTTGCCTCGCCTGACCGTGCCTTGCCTTGCGTTACCCTTTCCTTGCCTTGCCGTGCATTGCCTAGCCGTGCGTTGCCGTACCTTAGCCTTGTTTCCCCTTGCCGTGCCGTTCCTTCCGTTACCCTTGCCTTGCCTTGCTTTCCCTTGCCTTCCTTGCCTTCCGTTACTCTTTGCTTGCCTTCCGTGCATTGCCTAGCCTTGCGCTGTCGTGCATTAGCCTTCCCTTGCCTCACAGTGCCTTGCCTTGCGTTACCTTTTCCTTGGCTGGCCGTGCATTGCCTAGCCGTGCGTTGTGGAGCCTTAGCCTTGTTTCACCTTGCCATAGCCTTGCTTGCTTTGCCTTGCTTTGCCTTGCCTACCTTCCATTCCGTTACTCTTTGCTTGCCTTCCGTGCATTGCCTAAACTTGCGCTGTCGTGCCTAAGCCTTTTTTCACCTTGCCATAGCCTTGCTTGCGTTGCCTTGCTTTGCCTTGCATTCCTTGCCTTCCGTTACTCTTTGCTTGCCTGCCGTGCATTGCCTAGCCTTGCGTTGTCGTGTCTTAGCCTTTTTTCACCTTGCCATAGCCTTGCTTGCGTTGCCTTGCTTTGCCTTGCCTTCCTTGCCTTCCGTTACTCTTTGCTTGCCTTCCGTGCATTGCCTAGCCTTGCGTGGTCGTGCCTTAGCCTTTTTTCACCTTGCCATAGCCTTGCTTGTGATGCCTTGCTTTGCCTTACATTCCTTGCATTCCGTTACTCTTTGCTTGCCTTCCGTGCATTGCCTAGCCTTGCGTTGTCGTGTCTTAGCCTTGCCTCGCCTAACCGTGCCTTGCCGTGCGTTACCTTTTCCTTTCCTTGCCGTGCATTGTCTAGCCGTGCGTTGTCGTGCATTAGCCTTGCCTTGCCTTACTGTGCCTGGCCTTGCGTTACCCTTTCCTTGCCTTGCCGTGCATTGCCTAGCCGTGCGTTGTCGTGCATTAGCCTCCCCTTGCATTACCGGGCCTTGCCTAGCGTCACCCTTTCCTTGCCTTGCCGTGCATTGCCTAGCCGTGCGTTGTCGTGCATTTGCCTTGTTTTCCTCACCGTGCCTTGCCTTGCGTTACCCTTTCCTTGCCTTGGCGTGCATTGCCTAGCCCTGCATTGTCGTGCCTTAGCTTTGTTTCCCCTTACCGTGCCGTTCCTTCCGTTACCCTTGCCTTGCCTTGCTTTCCCTTGCCTTCCTTGCCTTCCGTTGCTCTTTGCTTGCCTTCCGTGCATTGCCTAGCCTTGCGTTTTCGTGTCTTAGCCTTTTTTCACCTTGCCATAGCCTTGCTTGCGTTGCCTTGCTTTGCCTTGCCTTCCTTGCCTTCCGTTACTCTTTCCTTGCCTTCCGTGCATTGCCTACCCTTGCGTTGTCGTGCCTTAGCCTTGCCTCGCCTAACCGTGCCTTGCCTTGCGTTACCCTTTCCTTGCCTTGCCGTGCATTGCCTAGCCGTGCGTTGTCGTGCATTAGCCTCCCCTTCCATTACCGTGCCTTGCCTAGCGTCACCCTTTCCTTGCCTTGCCATGCATTGCCTAGCCGTGCGTTGTCGTGCCTTAGCCTTGTTTCCCCTTGCCGAGCCGTTCCTTCCTTTACCCTTGCCTTGCCTTGCTTTCCCT
This sequence comes from Macrotis lagotis, assembly GCF_037893015.1. NCBI lineage: Eukaryota > Metazoa > Chordata > Mammalia > Peramelemorphia > Peramelidae > Macrotis > Macrotis lagotis. Next base: position 26,515 of record NW_027422419.1, read on the forward strand.
TGCCTTCCTTGCCTTCCGTTACTCTTTGCTTGCCTTCCCTGCATTGCCTAGCCTTGCGTGGTCGTGCCTTAGCCTTTTTTCACCTTGCCATAGCCTTGCTTGCGTTGCCTTGCTTTGCCTTGGATTCCTTGCCTTCCGTTACTCTTTGCTTGCCTTCCGTGCATTGCCTAGCCTTGCGTTGTCGTGCATTAGCGTTGCCTCCCCAAACCGTGCCTTGCCTTGCGTTACCCCTTCCTTGCCTTGCCCTGCATTGCCTAGCCCTGTGTTGTCGTGCCTTATCCTTGTTTCCCCTTGCCGTGACGTTCCTTCCGTTACCCTTGCCTTGCCTTGCTTTCCCTTGCATTCCTTGCCTTCCGTTACTCTTTGCTTGCCTTCCGTGCATTGCCTAACCTTGCGCTGTCGTGCATTAGCCTTGCCTTGCCTCACAGTGCCTTGCCTTGCGTTACCTTTTCCTTGGCTGGCCGTGCATTGCCTAGCCGTGCGTTGTGGTGCCTTAGCCTTGTTTCACCTTGCCATAGCCTTGCTTGCTTTGCCTTGCTTTGCCTTGCATTCCTTACCTTGCGTTACTCTTTGCTTGCCTTCCGTGCATTGCCTATCCTAGCGATGTCGTGCCTTAGCCTTGCCTCGCCTGACCGTGCCTTGCCTTGCGTTACCCTTTCCTTGCCTTTCCGTGCATTGCCTAGCCGTGCGTTGTCGTGCCTTAGCCTTGTTTCCCCTTGCCGAGCCGTTCCTTCCGTTACCCTTGCCTTGCCTTGGTTTCCCTTCCCTTCCTTGCGTTCCGTTACTCTTTGCATGCCTTCCGTGCATTGCCTAGCCTTGCGTTGTCGTGCCTTAGCCTTCCCTCGCCTGACCGTGCCTTGCCTTGCGGTACCCTTTCCTTGCCTTGCCGTGCATTGCCTAGCCGTGCGTTGTCGTGCATTTGCCTTGTTTTGCCTCACCGTGCCTTGCCTTGCGTTACCCTTTCCTTGCCTTGCTGTGCATTGCCTAGCCCTGCATTGTCGTGCCTTAGCTTTGTTTCCCCTTACCGTGCCGTTCCTTCCGTTACCCTTGCCTTGCCTTGCTTTCCCTTGCCTTCCTTGCCTTCCGTTACTCTTTTCTTGCCTTCCGTGCATTGCCTAGCCTTGCGTTGTCGTGCCTTAGCCTTGCCTCGCCTGATCGTGCCTTGCCTTGCGTTACCCTTTCCTTGCCTTGCCGTGCATTGCCTAGCCGTGCGTTGCCGTACCTTAGCCTTGTTTCCCCTTGCCGTGCCGTTCCTTCCGTTACCCTTGCCTTGCCTTGCTTTCCCTTGCCTTCCTTGCCTTCCGTTACTCTTTGCTTGCCTTCCGTGCATTGCCTAGCCTTGCGCTGTCGTGCATTAGCCTTCCCTTGCCTCACAGTGCCTTGCCTTGCGTTACCTTTTCCTTGGCTGGCCGTGCATTGCCTAGCCGTGCGTTGTGGAGCCTTAGCCTTGTTTCACCTTGCCATAGCCTTGCTTGCTTTGCCTTGCTTTGCCTTGCCTACCTTCCATTCCGTTACTCTTTGCTTGCCTTCCGTGCATTGCCTAACCTTGCGCTGTCGTGCCTAAGCCTTTTTTCACCTTGCCATAGCCTTGCTTGCGTTGCCTTGCTTTGCCTTGCCTTCCTTGCCTTCCGTTACTCTTTCCTTGCCTTCCGTGCATTGCCTAGCCTTGCGTGGTCGTGCCTTAGCCTTTTTTCACCTTGCCATAGCCTTGCTTGCGTTGCCTTGCTTTGCCTTGCATTCCTTGCCTTCCGTTACTCTTTGCTTTCCTGCCGTGCATTGCCTAGCCTTGCGTGGTCGTGCCTTAGCCTTTTTTCACCTTGCCATAGACTTGCTTGCGTTGCCTTGCTTTGCCTTACATTCCTTGCCTTCCGTTACTCTTTGCTTGCCTTCCGTGCATTGCCTAGCCATGCGTTGTCGTGTCTTAGCCTTGCCTCGCCTAACCGTGCCTTGCCGTGCGTTACCTTTTCCTTGTCTTGCCGTGCATTGTCTAGCCTTGCGATGTCGTGCATTAGCTTTGCCTCGCGTGACAGTGCCTTGCCTTGCGTTAACCTTTCCTTGCCTTGCCGTGCATTGCCTAGCCCTGAGTTGCCGTGCCTTAGCCTTGTTTCCCCTTGCCGAGCCGTTCCTTCCGTTACCCTTGACTTGCCTTGGTTTCCCTTGCCTTCCTTGCGTTCCGTTACTCTTTGCTTGCCTTCCGTGCATTGCCTAGCCTTGCGTTGCCGTGTCTTAGACTTTTTTCACCTTGCCATAGCCTTGCTTGCGTTGCCTTCCTTTGCCTTCCCTTCCTTGCCTTTCGTTACTCTTTGCTTGCCTTCCGTGCATTGCCTAGCCTTGCGCTGTCGTGCATTAGCCTTCCCTTGCCTCACCGTGCCTTGCCTTGCGTTAGCTTTTCCTTGGCTGGCCGTGCATTGCCTAGCCGTGCGTTGTGGTGCCTTAGCCTTGTTTCACCTTGCTATAGCCTTGCTTGATTTGCCTTGCTTTGCCTTGCCTACCTAACATTCCGTTACTCTTTGCTTGCCTTCCGTGCATTGCCTAACCTTGCGCTGTCGTGCCTTAGCCTTTTTTCACCTTGCCATAGCCTTGCTTGCGTTGCCTTGCTTGGCCTTGCATTCCTTGCCTTCCGTTACTCTTTGCTTGCCTGCCGTGCATTGCCTAGCCTTGCGTGGTCGTGCCTTAGCCTTTTTTCACCTTGCCATAGCCTTGCTTGCGTTGCCTTGCTTTGCCTTACATTCCTTGCCTTCCGTTACTCTTTGCTTGCCTTCCGTGCATTGCCTAGCCTTGCGTTGTCGTGTCTTAGCCTTGCCTCGCCTATCCGTGCCTTGCCGTGCGTTACCTTTTCCTTGCCTTGCCGTGCATTGTCTAGCCGTGCGTTGTCGTGCATTAGCCTTGCCTTGCCTTACCGTGCCTGGCCTTGCGTTACCCTTTCCTTGCCTTGCCGTGCATTGCCTAGCCGTGCATTTTCGTGCATTAGCCTCCCCTTGCATTACCGTGCCTTGCATAGCGTCACCCTTTCCTTGCCTTGCCGTGCATTGCCTAGCCGTGCGTTGTCGTGCCTTAGCCTTGTTTCCCCTTACCGTGCCGTTCCTTCCGTTACCCTTGCCTTGCCTTGCTTTCCCTTGCCTTCTTTGTCTTCCGTTACTCTTTGCTTGCCTTCCGTGCATTGCCTAGCCTTGCGTTGTCGTGCCTTAGCCTTGCCTCGCCTGACCGTGCCTTGCCTTGCGTTACCCTTTCCTTGCCTTGCCGTGCATTGCCTAGCCGTGCGTTGCCGTGCCTTAGCCTTGTTTCCCCTTGCCGTGCCGTTCCTTCCGTTACCCTTGCCTTGCCTTGCTTTCCCTTGCCTTCTTTGTCTTCCGTTACTCTTTGCTTGCCTTCCGTGCATTGCCTAGCCTTGCGCTGTCGTGCATTAGCCTTCCCTTGCCTCACCGTGCCTTGCCTTGCGTTACCTTTTCCTTGGCTGGCCGTGCATTGCCTAGCCGTGCGTTGTGGTGCCTTAGCCTTGTTTCACCTTGCCATAGCCTTGCTTGCTTTGCCTTGCTTTCCCTTGACTACCTTCCATTCCGTTACTCTTTGCTTGCCTTCCGTGCATTGCCTAACCTTGCGCTGTCGTGCCTTAGCCTTTTTTCACCTTGTCATAGCCTTGCTTGCGTTGCCTTGCTTTGCCTTGCATTCCTTGCCTTCCGTTACTCTTTGCTTGCCTGCCGTGCATTGCCTAGCCTTGCGTTGTCGTGTCTTAGCCTTTTTTCACCTTGCCATAGCCTTGCTTGCGTTGCCTTGCTTTGCCTTGCATTCCTTGCCTTCCGTTACTCTTTGCTTGCCTGCCGTGCATTGCCTAGCCTTGCGTTGTCGTGTCTTAGCCTTTTTTCACCTTGCCATAGCCTTGCTTGCGTTGCCTTGCTTTGCCTTGCCTTCCTTGCCTTCCGTTACTCTTTGCTTGCCTTCCGTGCATTGCCTAGCCTTGCGTGGTCGTGCCTTAGCCTTTTTTTCACCTTGCCATAGCCTTGCTTGCGTTGCCTTGCTTTGCCTTACTTTCCTTGCCTTCCGTTACTCTTTGCTTGCCTTCCGTGCATTGCCTAGCCTTGCGTTGTCGTGTCTTAGCCTTGCCTCGCCTAACCGTGCCTTGCCGTGCGTTACCTTTTCCTTGCCTTGCCGTGCATTGTCTAGCCGTGCGTTGTCGTGCATTAGCCTTGCCTTGCCTTACCGTGCCTGGCCTTGCGTTACCCTTTCCTTGCCTTGCCGTGCATTGCCTAGCCGTGCGTTGTCGTGCATTAGCCTCCCCTTGCATTACCGTGCCTTGCCTAGCGTCACCCTTTCCTTGCCTTGCCGTGCATTGCCTAGCCGTGCGTTGTCGTGCCTTAGCCTTGTTTCCCCTTGCCGTGCCGTTCCTTTAGTTACCCTTGCCTTGCCTTGCTTTCCCTTGCCTTCCTTGGTTTCCGTTACTCTTTGCTTGCCTTCCGTGCTTTGCCTAGACTTGCGCTGTCGTGCATTAGCCTTCCTTGCCTCACAGTGCCTTGCCTTGCGTTACCTTTTCCTTGGCTGGCCGTGCATTGCCTAGCCGTGCGTTGTGGTGCCTTAGCCTTGTTTCACCTTGCCATAGCCTTGCTTGCTTTGCCTTGCTTTGCCTTGCCTACCTTCCATTCCGTTACTCTTTGCTTGCCTTCCGTGCATTGCCTAGCCTTGCGTTGTCGTGCATTAGCCTTGCCTCCCCAAACCGTGCCTTGCCTTGCGTTACCCTTTCCTTGCCTTGCCCTGCGTTGCCTAGCCCTGTGTTGTCGTGCCTTAGCCTTGTTTCCCCTTATCGTGCCGTTCCTTTCGTTACCCTTGCCTACCCCTGCTTTCCTTTGCATTCCTTGCCTTCCGTTACTCTTTGCTTGCCTTCCGTGCATTGCCTAGCCTTGCGTTGTCGTGCCTTAGCCTTGTTTGCCCTTGCGGTGCCGTGCCTGTTGTTACACTTGCCTTGACATGCTTTGCCTTGCCTTCCTTTCCTTCCGTTACTCTTTCCTTGCGTAGCCGTGCACTGCCTAGCCTTGCGATGTCGTGCATTAGCTTTGCCTCGCGTGACAGTGCCTTGCCTTGCGTTACCCTTTCCTTGCCTTGCCGTGCATTGCCTAGCCCTGCGTTGCCGTGCCTTAGCCTTGTTGCCCCTTGCCGATCCGTTCCTTCCGTTACCCGTGCGTTGCCTTGGTTTCCCTTGCCTTCCTTGCTTTCCGTTACTCTTTGCTTGCCTTCCGTGCATTGCCTAGCCTTGCGTTGTCGTGCCTTAGCCTTGCCTCGCCTGACGGTGCCTTGCCTTTCGGTACCCTTTCCTTGCCTTGCCGTGCATTGCCTAGCCGTGCGTTGTCGTGCATTTGCCTTGTTTTGCCTCACCGTGCCTTGCCTTGCGTTACGCTTTCCTTGCCTTGCCGTGCATTGCCTAGCCCTGCATTGTCGTGCCTTAGCTTTGTTTCCCCTTACCGTGCCGTTCCTTCCGTTACCCTTGCCTTGCCTTGCTTTGCCTTGCCTTCCTTGCCTTCCGTGCATTTCCTAGCCTTGCGTGGTCGTGCCTTAGCCTTTTTTCACCTTGCCATAGCCTTGCTTGCGTTGCCTTGCTTTGCCTTGCATTCCTTGCCTTCCGTTACTCTTTGCTTGCCTTCCGTGCATTGCCTAGCCTTGCATTGTCGTGTCTTAGCCTTTTTTCACCTTGCCATAGCCTTGCTTGCGTTGCCTTGCTTTGCCTTGCCTTCCTTGCCTTCCGTTACTCTTTGCTTGCCTTCCGTGCATTGCCTAGCCTTGCGTGGTCGTGCCTTAGCCTTTTTTCACCTTGCCATAGCCTTGCTTGCGTTGCCTTGCTTTGCCTTACATTCCTTGCCTTCCGTTACTCTTTGCTTGCCTTCCGTGCATTGCCTAGCCATGCGTTGTCGTGTCTTAGCCTTGCCTCGCCTAACCGTGCCTTGCCGTGCGTTACCTTTTCCTTGCCTTGCCGTGCATTGTCTAGCCTTGCGATGTCGTGCATTAGCTTTGCCTCGCGTGACAGTGCCTTGCCTTGCGTTACCCTTTCCTTGCCTTGCCGTGCATTGCCTAGCCCTGCGTTGCCGTGCCTTAGCCTTGTTTCCCCTTGCCGAGCCGTTCCTTCCGTTACCCTTGCCTTGCCTTGGTTTCCCTTGCCTTCCTTGCGTTCCGTTACTCTTTGCTTGGCTTCCGTGCATTGCCTAGCCTTGCGTTGCCGTGTCTTAGCCTTTTTTCACCTTGCCATAGCCTTCCTTGCGTTGCCTTGCTTTGCCTTGCCTTCCTTGCCTTTCGTTACTCTTTGCTTGCCTTCCGTGCATTGCCTAGCCTTGCGTGGTCGTGCCTTAGCCTTTTTTCACCTTGCCATAGCCTTGCTTGCGTTGCCTTGCTTTGCCTTGCATTCCTTGCCTTCCGTTACTCTTTGCTTGCCTTCCGTGCATTGCCTAGCCTTGCGTTGTCGTGCATTAGCCTTGCCTCCCCAAACCGTGCCTTGCCTTGCGTTACCCATTCCTTGCCTTGCCCTGCATTGCCTAGCCCTGTGTTGTCGTGCCTTAGCCTTGTTTACCCTTGCCGTGACGTTCCTTCGGTTACCCTTGCCTTGCCTTGCTTTCCCTTGCATTCCTTGCCTTCCGTTACTCTTTGCTTTCCTTCCGTGCATTGCCTAGCCTTGCGTTGTCGTGCCTTAGCCTTGCCTCGCCTGACAGTGCCTTGCCTTGCGTTACCCTTTCCTTGCCTTGCCGTGCACTGCCTAGCCTTGCCTTGTCGTGCATTAGCCTTGCCTTGCCTGACCGTGCCTTGCCTGGCGTTACCCTTTCCTTGCCTTGCCGTGCATTGCCTAGCCGTGCGTTGTCGTGCCTTAGCCTTGTTTCACCTTGCCGTGCCGTGCCTGTTGTTACACTTGCCTTGCCATGCTTTGCCTTCCCTTCCTTTCCTTCCGTTACTCTTTCCTTGCGTCGCCGTGCACTGCCTAGCCTTGCGATGTCGTGCATTAGCTTTGCCTCGCGTGACAGTGCCTTGCCTTGCGTTACCCTTTCCTTGCCTTGCCGTGCATTGCCTAGCCCTGCGTTGCCGTGCCTTAGCCTTGTTTCCCCTTGCCGAGCCGTTCCTTCCGTTACCCTTGCCTTGCCTTGGTTTCCCTTGCCTTCCTTGCGTTCCGTTACTCTTTGCTTGCCTTCCGTGCATTGCCTAGCCTTGCGTTGTCGTGCCTTAGCCTTGCCTCGCCTGACCGTGCCTTGCCTTGCGGTACCCTTTCCTTGCCTTGCCGTGCATTGCCTAGCCGTGCGTTGTCGTGCATTTGCCTTGTTTTGCCTCACCGTGCCTTGCCTTGCGTTACCCTTTCCTTGCCTTGCCGTGCATTGCCTAGCCCTGCATTGTCGTGCCTTAGCTTTGTTTCCCCTTACCGTGCCGTTCCTTCCGTTACCCTTGCCTTGCTTGCTTTCCCTTGACTTCCTTGCCTTCAGTTACTCTTTGCTTGCCTTCCGTGCATTGCCTAGCCTTGCGTTTTCGTGTCTTAGGCTTTTTTCACCTTGCCATAGCCTTGCTTGCGTTGCCTTGCTTTGCCTTGCCTTCCTTGCCTTCCGTTACTCTTTCCTTGCCTTCCGTGCATTGCCTAGCCTTGCGTGGTCGTGCCTTAGCCTTTTTTCACCTTGCCATAGCCTTGCTTGCGTTGCCTTGCTTTGCCTTGCATTCCTTGCCTTCCGTTACTCTTTGCTTGCCTTCCGTGCATTGCCTAGCCTTGCGTTGTCGTGCATTAGCCTTGTTTCCCCTTGCCGTGCCGTTCCTTCCGTTACCCTTGCCTTGCCTTGCTTTCCCTTGCCTTCCTTGGTTTCCGTTACTCTTTGCTTGCCTTCCGTGCATTGCCTAGCCTTGCGCTGTCGTGCATTAGCCTTGCCTTGCCTCACAGTGCCTTGCCTTGCGTTACCTTTTCCTTGGCTGGCCGTGCATTGCCTGGCGTTACCCGTTCCTTGCCTTTCCGTGCATTGCCTAGCCGTGCGTTGTCGTGCCTTAGCCTTGTTTCCCCTTGCCGTGCCGTTCCTTCCGTTACCCTTGCCTTGCCTTGCTTTCCCTTGCCTTCCTTGGTTTCCGTTACTCTTTGCTTGCCATCCGTGCATTGCCTAGCCTTGCGCTGTCGTGCATTAGCCTTGCCTTGCCTCACAGTGCCTTGCCTTGCGTTACCTTTTCCTTGGCTGGCCGTGCATTGCCTAGCCGTGCGTTGTGGTGCCTTAGCCTTGTTTCACCTTGCCATAGCCTTGCTTGCTTTCCCTTCCTTCCATTCCGTTACTCTTTGCTTGCCGTCCATGCATTGCCTAGCCTTGCGTTGTCGTGCCTTAGCCTTTTTTCACCTTGCCATAGTTTGTTTGAGTTGCCTTGCTTTGCCTTGCATTCCTTGCCTTGCGTTACTCTTTGCTTGCCTTCCGTGCATTGCCTACCCTTGCGTTGTCGTGCCTTAGCCTTGCCTCGCTTAACCGTGCCTTGCCTTGCGTTACCCTTTCCTTGCCTTGCCGTGCATTGCCTAGCCCTGCGTTGTCGTGCATTAGCGTCGCCTTGCATTACCGTGCCTTGCCTTGCGTTACCCTTTCCTTCCCTGGCCGTGCATTGCTCAGCCTTGCGTTGCCGTGCCTTTACCTTGTTTCCCCTTGCCGTGCCGTGCCGTTCCTTCCGGTACCCTTGCCTTGCCTTGCTTTCCCTTGCCTTCCTTCGTTTCCGTTACTCTTTGCTTGACTTCCGTGCATTGCCTAGCCTTGCGCTGTCGTGCATTAGCCTTGCCTTGCCTCACAGTGCCTTGCCTTGCGTTACCTTTTCCTTGGCTTTCCGTGCATTGCCTAGCCGTGCGTTGTGGTGCCTTAGCCTTGTTTCACCTTGCCATAGCCTTGCTTGCTTTGCCTTGCTTTGCCTTGCCTACCTTCCATTCCGTTACTCTTTGCTTGCCTTCCGTGCATTGCCTAGCCTTGCGTTGTCGTGCCTTAGCCTTGTTTCCCCTTGCCGTGCCGTGCCTGTTTTTACACTTGCCTTGCCATGCTTTGCCTTGCCTTCCTTTCCTTCCGTTACTCTTTCCTTGCCTAGCCGTGCACTGCCTAGCCTTGCGATGTCGTGCATTAGCTTTGCCTCGCGTGACAGTGCCTTGCCTTGCGTTACCCTTTTCTTGCCTTCCGTGCATTGCCTAGCCGTGCGTTGCCGTGCCTTAGCCTTGTTTCCCCTTGCCGAGCCGTTCCTTCCGTTACCCTTGCCTTGCCTTGGTTTCCCTTCCCTTCCTTGCGTTCCGTTACTCTTTGCTTGCCTTCCGTGCATTGCCTAGCCTTGCGTTGTCGTGCCTTAGCCTTGCCTCGCCTGACCGTGCCTTGCCTTGCGGTACCCTTTCCTTGCCTTGCCGTGCATTGCCTAGCCGTGCGTTGTCGTGCATTTGCCTTGTTTTGCCTCACCGTGCCTTGCCTTGCGTTACCCTTTCCTTGCCTTGCCGTGCATTGCCTAGCCCTGCATTGTCGTGCCTTAGCTTTGTTTCCCCTTACCGTGCCGTTCCTTCCGTTACCCTTGCTTGCCTTGCTTTCCCTTGCCTTCCTTGCCTTCCGTTACTCTTTGCTTGCCTTCCGTGCATTGCCTAGCCTTGCGTTGTTGTGCCTTAGCCTTGCCTCGCCTGACCGTGCCTTGCCTTGCGTTACCCTTTCCTTGCCTTGCCGTGCATTGCCTAGCCGTGCGTTGCCGTGCCTTAGCCTTGTTTCCCTTTGCCGTGCCGTTCTTTCCGTTACCCTTGCCTTGCCTTGCTTTCCCTTGCCTTCCTTGCCTTCCGTTACTCTTTGCTTGCCTTCCGTGCATTGCCTAGCCTTGCGCTGTCGTGCATTAGCCTTCCCTTGCCTCACCGTGCCTTGCCTTGCGTTACCTTTTCCTTGGCTGGCCGTGCATTGCCTAGCCGTGCGTTGTGGTGCCTTAACCTTGTTTCAACTTGCCATAGCCTTGCTTGCTTTGCCTTGCTTTGCCTTGCCTACCTTCCATTCCGTTACTCTTTGCTTGCCTTCCGTGCATTGCCTAACCTTGCGCTGTCGTGCCTTAGCCTTTTTTCACCTTGCCATAGCCTTGCTTGCGTTGCCTTGCTTTGCCTTGCATTCCTTGCCTTCCGTTACTCTTTGCTTGCCTGCCGTGCATTGCCTAGCCTTGCGTTGTCGTGCCTTAGCCTTGCCTCGCCTGACCGTGCCTTGCCTTGCGTTACCCTTTCCTTGCCTGGCTGTGCATTGCTTAGCCGTGCGTTGGCGTGCATTAGCCTTGTCTTGCCTTACCGTGCCTTACCTTGCGTTACCCTTTCCTTGCCTGGCCTTGCATTGCCTAGCCGTGCGTTGCCGTTCCTTAGGCTTGTTTCCCCTTGCCGTGCCTTGCCTTTTGTTACACTTGCCTTGCCTTGCTTTCCCTTGCTACCTTTCCTTCCGTTACTCTTTCCTTGCCTAGCCGTGCACTGCCTAGCCTTGCGTTGTCGTGCATTAGCCTTGCCTCCCCAAACCTTGCCTTGCCTTGCGTTACCATTTCCTTGCCTTGCCCTGCATTGCCTAGCCCTGTGTTGTCGTGCCTTAGTCTTGTTTGCCCTTACCGTGCCGTTCCGTCCGGTACCATTGCCTTCCCCTGCTTTCCCTAGCCTTCCTTGCCTTCCGTTACACTTTGCTTGCCTTCCGTGCATTGCCTAGCCTTGCGTTGTCGTGCCTTAGCCTTGCCTCGCCTGACCGTGCCTTGCTTTGCGTTACCCTTTCCTTGCCTTGCCGTGAATTGCCTAGCCGTGCATTGTCGTGCATCAGCCTTGCCTTGCCTCACCGTGCCTTGCCTTGCGTTACCCTTTCCTTGCCTTGCCGTGCATTGCCTAGGCGTGCGTTGCCGTGCCTTAGCCTTGTTTCCCCTTGCCGTGCCGTTCCTTCCGTTACCCTTGCCTTGCCTTGCTTTCCCTTTCCTCCCTTGCCTTCCGTTACTCTTTGCTTGCCTTCCGTGCATTGCCTAGCCTTGCGTGGTCGTGCCTTAGCCTTTTTTCACCTTGCCATAGCCTTGCTTGCGTTGCCTTGCTTTGCCTTGCATTCCTTGACTTCCGTTACTCTTTGCTTGCCTGCCGTGCATTGCCTAGCCTTGCGTTGTCGTGCCTTAGCCTTTTTTCACCCTGCCATAGCCTTGCTTGCGTTGCCTTGCTTTGCCTTGCCTTCCTTGCCTTCCGTTACTCTTTGCTTGCCTTCCGTGCATTGCCTAGCCTTGCGTGGTCGTGCCTTAGCCTTTTTTCACCTTGCCATAGCCTTGCTTGCGTTGCCTTGCTTTGCCTTACATTCCTTGCCTTCCGTTACTCTTTGCTTGCCTTCCGTGCATTGCCTAGCCATGCGTTGTCGTGTCTTAGCCTTGCGTCGCCTAACCGTGCCTTGCCGTGCGTTAAATTTTCCTTGCCTTGCCGTGCATTGTCTAGTCGTGCGTTGTCGTGCATTAGCCTTGCCTCCCCAAACCGTGCCTGGCCTTGCGTTACCCTTTCCTTGCCTTGCCGTGCATTGCCTAGCCGTGCGTTGTCGTGCCTTAGCCTTGTTTCCCCTTGCCGTGCCGTTCCTTCCGTTACCCTTGCCTTGCCTTGCTTTCCCTTGCCTTCCTTGCCTTCCGTTACTCTTTGCTTGCCTTCCGTGCATTGCCTAGCCTTGCGTTGTCGTGCCTTAGCTTTGCCTCGCTTGACCGTGAATTGCCTTGCGTTACCCTTTCCTTGCCTGGCCGTGCATTGCCTATCCGTGCGTTGTCGTGCATTAGCCTTGTCTTGCCTTACCGTGCCTTGCCTTGCGTTACCCTTTCCTTGCCTGGCCTTGCATTGCCTAGCCGTGCGTTGCCGTTCCTTAGCCTTGTTTCCCCTTGCCGTGCCTTGACTTTTGTTACACTTGCCTTGCCTTGCTTTCCCTTGCTTCCTTGCCTTCCGTTACTCTTTCCTTGCCTAGCCGTGCACTGCCTAGCCTTGCGTTGTCGTGCATTAGCCTTGCCTCCCCAAACCGTGCCTTGCCTTGCGTTACCATTTCCTTGCCTTGCCCTGCATTGCCTAGCCCTGTGTTGTCGTGCCTTAGTCTTGTTTGCCCTTACCGTGCCGTTCCTTCCGTTACCATTGCCTTCCCCTGCTTTCCCTAGCCTTCCTTGCCTTCCGTTACTCTTTGCTTGCCTTCCGTGCATTGCCTAGCCTTGCGTTGTCGTGCCTTAGCCTTGCCTCGCCTGACCGTGCCTTGCCTTGCGTTACCCTTTCCTTGCCTTGCCGTGAATTGCCTAGCCGTGCGTTGTCGTGCATCAGACTTGCCTTGCCTCACCGTGCCTTGCCTTGCGTTACCCTTTCCTTGCCTTGCCGTGCATTGCCTAGCCGTGCGTTGCCGTGCCTTAGCCTTGTTTCCCCTTGCCGTGCCGTTCCTTCCGTTACCCTTGCCTTGCCTTGCTTTCCCTTGCCTCCCTTGCCTTCCGTTACTCTTTGCTTGCCTTCCGTGCATTGCCTAGCCTTGCGTTGTCGTGCCTTAGCTTTGCCTCGCTTGACCGTGAATTGCCTTGCGTTACCCTTTCCTTGCCTGGCCGTGCATTGCCTATCCGTGCGTTGTCGTGCATTAGCCTTGTCTTGCCTTACCGTGCCTTGCCTTGCGTTACCCTTTCCTTGCCTGGCCTTGCATTGCCTAGCCGTGCGTTGCCGTTCCTTAGCCTTGTTTCCCCTTGCCGTGCCTTGACTTTTGTTACACTTGCCTTGCCTTGCTTTCCCTTGCTTCCTTGCCTTCCGTTACTCTTTCCTTGCCTAGCCGTGCACTGCCTAGCCTTGCGTTGTCGTGCATTAGCCTTGCCTCCCCAAACCGTGCCTTGCCTTGCGTTACCATTTCCTTGCCTTGCCCTGCATTGCCTAGCCCTGTGTTGTCGTGCCTTAGTCTTGTTTGCCCTTACCGTGCCGTTCCTTCCGTTACCATTGCCTTCCCCTGCTTTCCCTAGCCTTCCTTGCCTTCCGTTACTCTTTGCTTGCCTTCCGTGCATTGCCTAGCCTTGCGTTGTCGTGCCTTAGCCTTGCCTCGCCTGACCGTGCCTTGCCTTGCGTTACCCTTTCCTTGCCTTGCCGTGAATTGCCTAGCCGTGCGTTGTCGTGCATCAGACTTGCCTTGCCTCACCGTGCCTTGCCTTGCGTTACCCTTTCCTTGCCTTGCCGTGCATTGCCTAGCCGTGCGTTGCCGTGCCTTAGCCTTGTTTCCCCTTGCCGTGCCGTTCCTTCCGTTACCCTTGCCTTGCCTTGCTTTCCCTTGCCTTCCTTGCCTTCCGTTACTCTTTGCTTGCCTTCCGTGCATTGCCTAGCCTTGCGTTGTCGTGCATTAGCCTTGCCTCCCCAAACCGTGCCTTGCCTTGCGTTACCCTTTCCTTGCCTTGCCCTGCATTGCCTAGGCCTGTGTTGTCGTGCCTTAGCCTTGTTTCCCCTTATCGTGCCGTTCCTTTCGTTACCCTTGACTTCCGCTGCTTTCCTTTGCATTCCTTGCCTTCCGTTGGCCTTTGCTTGCCTTCCGTGCATTGCCTAGCCTTGCGTTGTCATGCCTTAGCCTTGTTTCCCCTTGCCGTGCCGTGCCTGTGCTTACACTTGCCTTGCCATGCTTTGCCTTGCCTTCCTTTCCTTCCGTTACTCTTTCCTTGCCTAGCCGTACACTGCCTAGCCTTGCGACGTCGTGCATTAGTTTTGCCTCGAGTGACAGTGCCTTGCCTTGCGTTACCCTTTCCTTGCCTTGCCGTGCATTGCCTAGCCCTGCGTTGCCGTGCCTTAGCCTTGTTTCCCCTTGCCGAGCCGTTCCTTCCGTTACCCTTGCCTTGCCTTGGTTTCCCTTGCCTTCCTTGCGTTCCGTTACTCTTTGCTTGCCTTCCGTGCATTGCCTAGCCTTGCGTTGTCGTGCCTTAGCTTTGCCTCGCCTGACCGTGCCTTGCCTTGCGGTACCATTTCCTTGCCTTGCCGTGCATTGCCTAGCCGTGCGTTGTCGTCCATTTCCCTTGTTTTGCCTCACCGTGCCTTGCCTTGCGTTACCCTTTCCTTGCCTTGCCGTGCATTGCCTACCCCTGCATTGTCGTGCCTTAGCTTTGTTTCCCCTTACCGTGCCGTTCCTTCCGTTACCCTTGCCTTGCCTTGCTTTCCCTTGACTTCCTTGCCTTCCGTTACTCTTTGCTTGCCTTCCGTGCATTGCCTAGCCTTGCGTTTTCGTGTCTTAGCCTTTTTTCACCTTGCCATAGCCTTGCTTGCGTTGCCTTGCTTTGCCTTGCCTTCCTTGCTTTCCGTTACTCTTTGCTTGCCTTCCGTGCATTGCCTAGCCTTGCGTGGTCGTGCCTTAGCCTTTTTTCACCTTGCCATAGCCTTGCTTGCGTTGCCTTGCTTTGCCTTGCATTCCTTGCCTTCCGTTACTCTTTGCTTGCCTTCCGTGCATTGCCTAGCCTTGCGTTGTCGTGCCTTAGCCTTGTTTCCCCTTGCCGTGCCGTTCCTTCCGTTGCCCTTGCCTTGCCTTGCTTTCCCTTGCATTCCTTGCCTTCCGTTACACTTTGCTTGCCTTCCGTGCATTGCCTAGCCTTGCGTTGTCGTGCCTTAGCCTTGTTTCCCCTTGCCGTGCCGTTCCTTCCGTTGCCCTTGCCTTGCCTTGCTTTCCCTTGCATTCCTTGCCTTCCGTTACACTTTGCTTGCCTTCCGTGCATTGCCTAGCCTTGCGTTGTCGTGCCTTAGCCTTGCCTCGCCTGACAGTGCCTTGCCTTGCGTTACCCTTTCCTTGCCTTGCCGTGCACTGCCTAGCCTTTCCTTGTCGTGCATTAGCCTTGCCTTGCCTGACCGTGCCTTGCCTGGCGTTACCCGTTCCTTGCCTTTCCGTGCATTGCCTAGCCGTGCGTTGTCGTGCCTTAGCCTTGTTTCCCCTTGCCGTGCCGTTCCTTCCGTTACCCTTGCCTTGCCTTTCTTTCCCTTGCCTTCCTTGGTTTCCGTTACTCTTTGCTTGCCTTCCGTGCATTGCCTAGCCTTGCGCTGTCGTGCATTAGCCTTGCCTTGCCTCACAGTGCCTTGCCTTGCATTAACTTTTCCTTGGCTGGCCGTGCATTGCCTAGCCGTGCGTTGTGGTGCCTTAGCCTTGTTTCACCTTGCCATAGCCTTGCTTGCTTTGCCTTGCTTTGCCTTGCCTTCCTTCCATTCCGTTACTCTTTGCTAGCCTTCCAGGCATTGCCTAGCCTTGCGTTGTCGTGCCTTAGCCTTTTTTCACCTTGCCAAAGCCTTGTTTGAGTTGCCTTGCTTTGCCTTGCATTCCTTGCCTTGCGTTACTCTTTGCTTGCCTTCCGTGCATTGCCTATCCTTGCGTTGTCGTGCCTTAGCCTTGCCTCGCCTAACCGTGCCTTGCCTTGCGTTACCCTTTCCTTGCCTTGCCGTGCATTGCCTAGGGGTGCGTTGTCGTGCATTAGCCTCGCCTTGCATTACCGTGCCTTGCCTTGCGTTACCCTTTCCTTCCCTGGCCGTGCATTGCTTAGCCTTGCGTTGCCGTGCCTTAGCCTTGTTTCCCCTTGCCGTGCCGTGCCTTTTGTTGCACTTGCCTTGCCTTGCTTTGCCTTGCCTTCCTTTCCTTCCGTTACTCTTTCCTTGCCTAGCCGTGCACTGCGTAGCCTTGCGTTGTCGTGCATTACCCTTGCCTCGCCTGACCGTGCCTTGCCTTGCGTTACCCTTTCCTTGCCTTGCCGTGCATTCCCTAGCCGTGCGTTGCCGTCCCTTAGACTTGTTTCCCCTTGCCGTGCCGTTCCTTCCGTTACCCTTGCCTTGCCTTGCTTTCCCTTGCCTTCCTTGCCTTCCGTTACTCTTTGCTTGCCTTCCGTGCATTGCCTAGCCTTGCGCTGTCGTGCATTAGCCTTCCCTTGCCTCACCGTGCCTTGCCTTGCGTTACCTTTTCCTTGGCTGGCCGTGCATTGCCTAGCCGTGCGTTGTGGTGCCTTAGCCTTGTTTCACCTTGCCATAGCCTTGCTTGCGTTGCCTTGCTTTGCCTTGCATTCCTTGCCTTCAGTTACTCTTTGCTTCCCTTCCGTGCATTGCCTAGCCTTGCGTGGTCGTGCCTTAGCCTTTTTTCACCTTGCCATAGCCTTGTTGCGTTGCCTTGCTTTGCCTTACATTCCTTGCCTTCCGTTACTCTTTGCTTGCCTTCCGTGCATTGCCTAGCCATGCGTTGTCGTGTCTTAGCCTTGCGTCGCCTAACCGTGCCTTGCCTTGCGTTACCCTTTCCTTGCCTTGCCGTGCACTGCCTAGCCTTTCCTTCTCGTGCATTAGCCTTGCCTTGCCTGACCGTGCCTTGCCTGGCGTTACCCGTTCCTTGCCTTTCCGTGCATTGCCTAGCCGTGCGTTGTCGTGCCTTAGCCTTGTTTCCCCTTGCCGTGCCGTTCCTTCCGTTAGCCTTGCCTTGCCTTGCTCTCCCTTGCCTTCCTTGGTTTCCGTTACTCTTTGCTTGCCTTCCGTGCATTGCCTAGCCTTGCGCTGTCGTGCATTAGCCTTGCCTTGCCTCACAGTGCCTTGCCTTGCGTTACCTTTTCCTTGGCTGGCCGTGCATTGCCTAGCCGTGCGTTGTGGTGCCTTAGCCTTCTTTCACCTTGCCATAGCCTTGCTTGCTTTGCCTTGCTTTGCCTTGCCTTCCTTCCATTCCGTTACTCTTTGCTTGCCGTCCATGCATTGCCTATCCTTGCGTTGTCGTGCCTTAGCCTTGCCTCGCCTA
Organism: Macrotis lagotis; assembly: GCF_037893015.1. Classification (NCBI taxonomy): domain Eukaryota; kingdom Metazoa; phylum Chordata; class Mammalia; order Peramelemorphia; family Peramelidae; genus Macrotis; species Macrotis lagotis. The sequence goes on from NW_027422419.1 coordinate 43,194, forward strand.
ACCGTGCCTTGCCTTCCGTTACTCTTTGCTTGCCTTCCGTGCATTGCCTAGCCGTGCGTTGTCGTCCATTAGCCTCGCTTTGCATTACCGTGCCTTGCCTTGTGTTACCCTTTCCTTCCCTGGCCGTGCATTGCTTAGCCTTGCGTTGCCGTGCCTTAGCCTTGTTTCCCCTTGCCGTGCCGTGCCTTTTGTTACACTTGCCTTGCCTTGCTTTGCCTTGCCTTCCTTTCCTTCCGTTACTCTTTCCTTGCCTAGCCGTGCACTGCGTAGCCTTGCGTTGTCGTGCATTACCCTTGCCTCGCCTGACCGTGCCTTGCCTTGCGTTACCCTTTCCGTGCCTTGCCGTGCATTGCCTAGACCTGCGTTGTCGTGCCTTAGCCTTGTTTCCCCTTACCGTGCCGTTCCTTCCGTTACCCTTGCCTTGCCTTGGTTTCCTTTGCCTTCCTTGCCTTCCGTTACTCTTTGCTTGCCTTCCGTGCATTGCCTAGCCTTGCGTTGTCGTGCCTTAGCCTTGCCTCGCCTGACCGTGCCTTGCCTTGCGTTACCCATTCCTTGCCTTGCCGTGCATTGCCTAGCCGTGCGTTGTCGTGCCTTAGCCTTGTTTCCCCTTGCCGTGCCGTTCCTTCCGTTACCCTTGCCTTGCCTTGCTTTCCCTTGCCTTCCTTGGTTTCCGTTACTCTTTGCTTGCCTTCCGTGCATTGCCTAGCCTTGCGTTGTCGTGCATTAGCCTTGCCTCCCCAAACCGTGCCTTGCCTTGCGTTACCCTTTCCTTGCCTTGCCCTGCATTGCCTAGCCCTGTGTTGTCGTGCCTTAGGCTTGTTTCCCCTTATCGTGCCGTTCCTTTCGTTACCCTTGCCTTCCCCGGCTTTCCTTTGCATTCCTTGCCTTCCGTTACTCTTTGCTTGCCTTCCGTGCATTGCCTAGCCTTGCGTTGTCGTGCCTTAGCCTTGTTTCCCCTTGCCGTGCCGTGCCTGTTGTTACACTTGCCTTGCCATGCTTTGCCTTGCCTTCCTTTCCTTCCGTTACTCTTTCCTTGCCTAGCCGTGCACTGCCTAGCCTTGCGACGTCGTGCATTAGCTTTTCCTCGCGTGACAGTGCCTTGCCTTGCGTTACCCTTTCCTTGCCTTGCCGTGCATTGCCTAGCCCTGAGTTGCCGTGCCTTAGCCTTGCTTCCCCTTGCCGAGCCGTTCCTTCCGTTACCCTTGCCTTGCCTTGGTTTCCCTTGCCTTCCTTGCGTTCCGTTACTCTTTGCTTGCCTTCCGTGCATTGCCTAGACTTGCGTTGCCGTGCCTTAGCCTTGCCTCGCCTGACCGTGCCTTGCCTTGCGGTACCCTTTCCTTGCCTTGCCGTGCATTGCCTAGCCGTGCGTTGTCGTGCATTTGCCTTGTTTTGCCTCACCGTGCCTTGCCTTGCGTTACCCTTTCCTTGCCTTGCCGTGCATTGCCTAGCCCTACATTGTCGTGCCTTAGCTTTGTTTCCCCTTACCGTGCCGTTCCTTCCGTGACCCTTGCCTTGCCTTGCTTTCGCTTGCCTTCCTTGCCTTCCGTTACTCTTTGCTTGCCTTCCGTGCATTGCCTAGCCTTGCGTTTTCGTGTCTTAGCCTTTGTTCACCTTGCCATAGCCTTGCTTGCGTTGCCTTGCTTTGCCTTGCCTTCCTTGCTTTCCGTTACTCTTTGCTTGCCTTCCGTGCATTGCCTAGCCTGCGTGGTCGTGCCTTAGCCTTTTTTCACCTTGTCATAGCCTTGCTTGGGTTGCCTTGCTTTGCCTTGAATTCCTTGCCTTCCGTTACTCTTTGCTTGCCTTCCGTGCATTGCCTAGCCTTGCGTTGTCGTGCATTAGCCTTGCCTCCCCAAACCGTGCCTTGCCTTGCGTTACCCCTTCCTTGCCTTGCCCTGCATTGCCTAGCCCTGTGTTGTCGTGCCTTAGCCTTGTTTCCCCTTGCCGTGCCGTTCCTTCCGTTGCCCTTGCCTTGCCTTGCTTTCCCTTGCATTCCTTGCCTTCCGTTACACTTTGCTTGCCTTCCGTGCATTGCCTAGCCTTGCGTTGTCGTGCCTTAGCCTTGCCTCGCCTGACAGTGCCTTGCCTTGCGTTACCCTTTCCTTGCCTTGCCGTGCACTGCCTAGCCTTTCCTTGTCGTGCATTAGCCTTGCCTTGCCTGACCGTGCCTTGCCTGGGGTTACCCGTTCCTTGCCTTTCCGTGCATTGCCTAGCCGTGCGTTGTCGTGCCTTAGCCTTGTTTCCCCTTGCCGTGCCGTTCCTTCCGTTACCCTTGCCTTGCCTTGCTTTCCCTTGCCTTCCTTGGTTTCCGTTACTCTTTGCTTGCCTTCCGTGCATTGCCTAGCCTTGCGCTGTCGTGCATTAGCCTTGCCTTGCCTCACAGTGCCTTGCCTTGCATTAACTTTTCCTTGGCTGGCCGTGCATTGCCTAGCCGTGCGTTGTGGTGCCTTAGCCTTGTTTCACCTTGCCATAGCCTTGCTTGCTTTGCCTTGCCTTCCTTCCATTCCGTTACTCTTTGCTTCCCGTCCATGCATTGCCTAGCATTGCGTTGTCGTGCCTTAGCCTTGCCTCGCCTAACCGTGCCTTGCCTTGCGTTACCCTTTCCTTGCCTTGCCGTGCATTGCCTAGGCGTGCGTTGTCGTGCATTAGCCTCGCCTTGCATTACCGTGCCTTGCCTTGCGTTACCCTTTCCTTCCCTGGCCGTGCATTGCTTAGCCTTGCGTTGCCGTGCCTTAGCCTTGTTTCCCCTTGCCGTGCCGTGCCTTTTGTTACACTTGCCTTGCCTTGCTTTGCCTTGCCTTCCTTTCCTTCCGTTACTCTTTCCTTGCCTAGCCGTGCACTGCGTAGCCTTGCGTTGTCGTGCATTACCCTTGCCTCGCCTGACCGTGCCTTGCCTTGCGTTACCCTTTCCTTGCCTTGCCGTGCATTGCCTAGCCCTGCGTTGTCGTGCCTTAGCCTTGTTTCCCCTTACCGTGCCGTTCCTTCTGTTACCCTTGCCTTGCCTTGGTTTCCCTTGCCTTCCTTGCCTTCTGTTACTCTTTGCTTGCCTTCCGTGCATTGCCTAGCCTTGCGTTGTCGTGCCTTAGCTTTGCCTCGCCTGACCGTGCCTGGCCTTGCGGTACCCTTTCCTTGCCTTGCCGTGCATTGCCTAGCCGTGCGTTGTCGTGCATTTGCCTTGTTTTGCCTCACCGTGCCTTGCCTTGCGTTACCCTTTCCTTGCCTTGCCGTGCATTGCCTAGCCCTGCATTGTCGTGCCTTAGCTTTGTTTCCCCTTACCGTGCCGTTCCTTCCGTTACCCTTGCCTTGCCTTGCTTTCCCTTGACTTCCTTGCCTTCCGTTACTCTTTGCTTGCCTTCCGTGCATTGTCTAGCCTTGCGTTTTCGTGTCTTAGCCTTTTTTCACCTTGCCATAGCCTTGCTTGCGTTGCCTTGCTTTGCCTTGCCTTCCTTGCTTTCCGTTCCTCTTTGCTTGCCTTCCGTGCATTGCCTAGCCTTGCGTGGTCGTGCCTTAGCCTTTTTTCACCTTGCCATAGCCTTGCTTGCGTTGCCTTGCTTTGCCTTGCATTCCTTGCCTTCCGTTACTCTTTGCTTGCCTTCCGTGCATTGCCTAGCCTTGCGTTGTCGTGCCTTAGCCTTGTTTCCCCTTGCCGTGCCGTTCCTTCCGTTACCCTTGCCTTGCCTTGCTTTCCCTTGCATTCCTTGCCTTCCGTTACACTTTGCTTGCCTTCCGTGCATTGCCTAGCCTTGCGTTGTCGTGCCTTAGCCTTGCCTCGCCTGACAGTGCCTTGCCTTGCGTTACCCTTTCCTTGCCTTGCCGTGCACTGCCTAGCCTTTCCTTGTCGTGCATTAGCCTTGCCTTGCCTGACCGTGCCTTGCCTGGCATTACCCGTTCCTTGCCTTTCCGTGCATTGCCTAGCCGTGCGTTGTCGTGCCTTAGCCTTGTTTCCCCTTGCCGTGCCGTTCCTTCCGTTACCCTTGCCTTGCCTTTCTTTCCCTTGCCTTCCTTGGTTTCCGTTACTCTTTGCTTGCCTTCCGTGCATTGCCTAGCCTTGCGCTGTCGTGCATTAGCCTTGCCTTGCCTCACAGTGCCTTGCCTTGCATTAACTTTTCCTTGGCTGGCCGTGCATTGCCTAGCCGTGCGTTGTGGTGCCTTAGCCTTGTTTCACCTTGCCATAGCCTTGCTTGCTTTGCCTTGCTTTGCCTTGCCTTCCTTCCATTCCGTTACTCTTTGCTTGCCGTCCATGCATTGCCTAGCCTTGCGTTGTCGTGCCTTAGCCTTTTTTCACCTTGCCAAAGCCTTGTTTGAGTTGCCTTGCTTTGCCTTGCATTCCTTGCCTTGCGTTACTCTTTGCTTGCCTTGCCGTGCATTGCCTAGGCGTGCGTTGTCGTGCATTAGCCTCGCCTTGCATTACCGTGCCTTGCCTTGCGTTACCCTTTCCTTCCCTGGCCGTGCATTGCTTAGCCTTGCGTTGCCGTGCCTTAGCCTTGTTTCCCCTTGCCGTGCCGTGCCTTTTGTTACACTTGCCTTGCCTTGCTTTGCCTTGCCTTCCTTTCCTTCCGTTACTCTTTCCTTGCCTAGCCGTGCACGGCGTAGCCTTGCGTTGTCGTGCATTACCCTTGCCTCGCCTGACCGTGCCTTGCCTTGCGTTACCCTTTCCTTGCCTTGCCGTGCATTGCCTAGCCCTGCGTTGTCGTGCCTTAGCCTTGTTTCCCATTACCGTGCCGTTCCTTCTGTTACCCTTGCCTTGACTTGGTTTCCCTTGCCTTCCTTGCCTTCCGTTACTCTTTGCTTGCCTTCCGTGCATTGCCTAGCCTTGCGTTGTCGTGCCTTAGCCTTGCCTCGCCTGACCGTGCCTTGCCTTGCGTTACCCTTTCCTTGCCTTGCCGTGCATTGCCTAGCCGTGCGTTGTCGTGCCTTAGCCTTGTTTCCCCTTGCCGTGCCGTTCCTTCCGTTACCCTTGCCTTGCCTTGCTTTCCCTTGCCTTCCTTGGTTTCCGTTACTCTTTGCTTGCCTTCCGTGCATTGCCTAGCCTTGCGCTGTCGTGCATTAGCCTTGCCTTGCCTCACAGTGCCTTGCCTTGCGTTACCTTTTCCTTGGCTGGCCGTGCATTGCCTAGCCGTGCGTTGTGGTGCCTTAGCCTTGTTTCACCTTGCCATAGCCTTGCTTGCTTTGCCTTGTTTGCCTTGCCTACCTTCCATTCCGTTACTCTTTGCTTGCCTTCCGTCCATTGCCTAGCCATTCGTTGTCGTGCCTTAGCCTTGTTTCCCCTTGCCGTGCCGTGCCTGTTGTTACACTTGCCTTGCCATGCTTTGCCTTGCCTTCCTTTCCTTCCGTTACTCTTTCCTTGCCTAGTCGTGCACTTCCTAGCCTTGCGATGTCGTGCATTAGCTTTGCCTCGCGTGACAGTGCCTTGCCTTGCGTTACCCTTTCCTTGCCTTGCCGTGCATTGCCTAGCCGTGCGTTGCCGTGCGTTGCCGTGCCTTAGCCTTGTTTCCCCTTGCCGAGCCGTTCCTTCCGTTACCCTTGCCTTTCCTTGGTTTCCATTCCCTTCCTTGCGTTCCGTTACTCTTTGCTTGCCTTCCGTGCATTGCCTAGCCTTGCGTTGTCGTGCCTTAGCCTTGCCTCGCCTGACCGTGCCTTGCCTTGCGGTACCCTTTACTTGCCTTGCCGTGCATTGCCTAGCCTTGCGTCGTCGTGCATTTGCCTTGTTTTCCTCACCGTGCCTTGCCTTGCGTTACCCTTTCCTTGCCTTGCCGTGCATTGCCTAGCCCTGCATTGTCGTGCCTTAGCTTTGTTTCCCCTTACCGTGCCGTTCCTTCCGTTACCCTTGCCTTGCCTTGCTTTCCCTTGCCTTCCTTGCCTTCCGTTACTCTTTGCTTGCCTTCCGTGCATTGCCTAGCCTTGCGTTGTCGTGCCTTAGCCTTGCCTCGCCTAACCGTGCCTTGCCTTGCGTTACCCTTTCCTTGCCTTACCGTGCATTGCCTAGCCGTGCGTTGCCGTACCTTAGCCTTGTTTCCCCTTGCCGTGCCGTTCCTTCCGTTACCCTTGCCTTGCCTTGCTTTCCCTTGCCTTCCTTGCCTTCCGTTACTCTTTGCTTGCCTTCCGTCCATTGCCTAGCCTTGCGTTGTCGTGCATTAGCCTTGCCTCCCCAAACCGTGCCTTGCCTTGCGTTACCCTTTCCTTGCCTTGCCCTGCATTGCCTAGCCCTGTGTTGTCGTGCCTTAGGCTTGTTTCCCCTTATCGTGCCGTTCCTTTCGTTACCCTTGCCTTCCCCTGCTTTCCTTTGCATTCCTTGCCTTCCGTTACTCTTTGCTTGCCTTCCGTGCATTGCCTAGCCTTGCGTTGTCGTGCCTTAGCCTTGTTTCCCCTTGCCGTGCCGTGCCTGTTGTTACACTTGCCTTGCCATGCTTTGCCTTGCCTTCCTTTCCTTCCGTTACTCTTTCCTTGCCTAGCCGTGCACTGCCTAGCCTTGCGACGTCGTGCATTAGCTTTTCCTCGCGTGACAGTGCCTTGCCTTGCGTTACCCTTTCCTTGCCTTGCCGTGCATTGCCTAGCCCTGCATTGTCGTGCCTTAGCCTTGTTTCCCCTTGCCGAGCCGTTCCTTCCGTTACCCTTGCCTTGCCTTGGTTTCCCTTGCCTTCCTTGCGTTCCGTTACTCTTTGCTTGCCTTCCGTGCATTGCCTAGCCTTGCGTTGTCGTGCCTTAACTTTGCCTCGCCTGACCGTGCCTTGCCTTGCGGTACCCTTTCCTTGCCTTGCCGTGCATTGCCTAGCCGTGCGTTGTCGTGCATTTGCCTTGTTTTGCCTCACCGTGCCTTGCCTTGCGTTACCCTTTCCTTGCCTTGCCGTGCATTGCCTAGCCCTGCATTGTCGTGCCTTAGCTTTGTTTCCCCTTACCGTGCCGTTCCTTCCGTTACCCTTGCCTTGCCTTGCTTTCCCTTGCCTTCCTTGCCTTCCGTTACTCTTTGCTTGCCTTCCGTGCATTGCCTAGCCTTGCGTTTTCGTGTCTTAGCATTTTTTCACCTTGCCATAGCCTTGCTTGCGTTGCCTTGCTTTGCCTTGCCTTCCTTGCTTTCCGTTACTCTTTGCTTGCCTTCCGTGCATTGCCTAGCCCGCGTGGTCGTGCCTTAGCCTTTTTTCACCTTGCCATAGCCTTGCTTGCGTTGCCTTGCTTTGCCTTGCATTCCTTGCCTTCCGTTACTCTTTGCTTGCCTTCCGTGCATTGCCTAGCCTTGCGTTGTCGTGCATTAGCCTTGCCTCCCCAAACCGTGCCTTGCCTTGCGTTACCCCTTCCTTGCCTTGCCCTGCATTGCCTAGCCCTGTGTTGTCGTGCCTTAGCCTTGTTTCCGCTTGCCGTGCCGTTCCTTCCGTTGCCCTTGCCTTGCCTTGCTTTCCCTGGCATTCCTTGCCTTCCGTTACACTTTGCTTGCCTTCCGTGCATTGCCTAGCCTTGCGTTGTCGTGCCTTAGCCTTGCCTCGCCTGACAGTGCCTTGCCTTGCGTTACCCTTTCCTTGCCTTGCCGTGCACTGCCTAGCCTTTCCTTGTCGTGCATTAGCCTTGCCTTGCCTGACCGTGCCTTGCCTGGGGTTACCCGTTCCTTGCCTTTCCGTGCATTGCCTAGCCGTGCGTTGTCGTGCCTTAGCCTTGTTTCCCCTTGCCGTGCCGTTCCTTCCGTTACCCTTGCCTTGCCTTGCTTTCCCTTGCCTTCCTTTGTTTCCGTTACTCTTTGCTTGCCTTCCGTGCATTGCCTAGCCTTGCGCTGTCGTGCATTAGCCTTGCCTTGCCTCACAGTGCTTTGCCTTGCATTAACTTTTCCTTGGCTGGCCGTGCATTGCCTAGCCGTGCGTTGTGGTGCCTTAGCCTTGTTTCACCTTGCCATAGCCTTGCTTGCTTTGCCTTGCCTTCCTTCCATTCCGTTACTCTTTGCTTGCCGTCCATGCATTGCCTAGCCATTGCGTTGTCGTGCCTTAGCCTTGCCTCGCCTAACCGTGCCTTGCCTTGCGTTACCCTTTCCTTGCCTTGCCGTGCATTGCCTAGGCGTGCGTTGTCGTGCATTAGCCTCGCCTTGCATTACCGTGCCTTGCCTTGCGTTACCCTTTCCTTCCCTGGCCGTGCATTGCCTAGCCCTGCATTGTCGTGCCTTAGCTTTGTTTCCCCTTACCGTGCCGTTCCTTCCGTTACCCTTGCCTTGCCTTGCTTTCCCTTGACTTCCTTGCCTTCCGTTACTCTTTGCTTGCCTTCTGTGCATTGCCTAGCCTTGCGTTTTCGTGTGTTAGCCTTTTTTCACCTTGCCATAGCCTTGCTTGCGTTGCCTTGCTTTGCCTTGCCTTCCTTGCTTTCCGTTACTCTTTGCTTGCCTTCCGTGCATTGCCTAGCCTTGCGTGGTCGTGCCTTAGCCTTTTTTCACCTTGCCATAGCCTTGCTTGCGTTGCCTTGCTTTGCCTTGCATTCCTTGCCTTCCGTTACTCTTTGCTTGCCTTCCGTGCATTGCCTAGCCTTGCGTTGTCGTGCCTTAGCCTTGTTTCCCCTTGCCGTGCCGTTCCTTCCGTTGCCCTTGCCTTGCCTTGCTTTCCCTTGCATTCCTTGCCTTCCGTTACACTTTGCTTGCCTTCCGTGCATTGCCTAGCCTTGCGTTGTCGTGCCTTAGCCTTGCCTCGCCTGACAGTGCCTTGCCTTGCGTTACCCTTTCCTTGCCTTGCCGTGCACTGCCTAGCCTTTCCTTGTCGTGCATTAGCCTTGCCTTGCCTGGCATTACCCGTTCCTTGCCTTTCCGTGCATTGCCTAGCCGTGCGTTGTCGTGCCTTAGCCTTGTTTCCCCTTGCCGTGCCGTTCCTTCCGTTACCCTTGCCTTGCCTTTCTTTCCCTTGCCTTCCTTGGTTTCCGTTACTCTTTGCTTGCATTCCGTGCATTGCCTAGCCTTGCGCTGTCGTGCATTAGCCTTGCCTTGCCTCACAGTGCCTTGCCTTGCATTAACTTTTCCTTGGCTGGCCGTGCATTGCCTAGCCGTGCGTTGTGGTGCCTTAGCCTTGTTTCACCTTGCCATAGCCTTGCTTGCTTTGCCTTGCTTTGCCTTGCCTTCCTTCCATTCCGTTACTCTTTGCTTGCCGTCCATGCATTGCCTAGCCTTGCGTTGTCGTGCCTTAGCCTTTTTTCACCTTGCCAAAGCCTTGTTTGAGTTGCCTTGCTTTGCCTTGCATTCCTTGCCTTGCGTTACTCTTTGCTTGCCTTGCCGTGCATTGCCTAGGCGTGCGTTGTCGTGCATTAGCCTCGCCTTGCATTACCGTGCCTTGCCTTGCGTTACCCTTTCCTTCCCTGGCCGTGCATTGCTTAGCCTTGCGTTGCCGTGCCTTAGCCTTGTTTCCCCTTGCCGTGCCGTGCCTTTAGTTACACTTGCCTTGCCTTGCTTTGCCTTGCCTTCCTTTCCTTCCGTTACTCTTTCCTGGCCTAGCCGTGCACTGCGTAGCCTTGCGTTGTCGTGCATTACCCTTGCCTCGCCTGACCGTGCCTTGCCTTGCGTTACCCTTTCCTTGCCTTGCCGTGCATTGCCTAGCCCTGCGTTGTCGTGCCTTAGCCTTGTTTCCCATTACCGTGCCGTTCCTTATGTTACCCTTGCCTTGCCTTGGTTTCCCTTGCCTTCCTTGCCTTCCGTTACTCTTTGCTTGCCTTCCGTGCATTGCCTAGCCTTGCGTTGTCGTGCCTTAGCCTTGCCTCGCCTGACCGTGCCTTGCCTTGCGTTACCCTTTCCTTGCCTTGCCGTGCATTGCCTAGCCGTGCGTTGTCGTGCCTTAGCCTTGTTTCCCCTTGCCGTGCCGTTCCTTCCGTTACCCTTGCCTTGCCTTGCTTTCCCTTGCCTTCCTTGGTTTCCGTTACTCTTTGCTTGCCTTCCGTGCATTGCCTAGCCTTGCGCTGTCGTGTATTAGCCTTGCCTTGCCTCACAGTGCCTTGCCTTGCGTTACCTTTTCCTTGGCTGGCCGTGCATTGCCTAGCCGTGCGTTGTGGTGCCTTAGCCTTGTTTCACCTTGCCATAGCCTTGCTTGCTTTGCCTTGCTTTGCCTTGCCTACCTTCCATTCCGTTACTCTTTGCTTGCCGTCCGTGCATTGCCTAGCCATTCGTTGTCGTGCCTTAGCCTTGTTTCCCCTTGCCGTGCCGTGCCTGTTGTTACACTTGCCTTGCCATGCTTTGCCTTGCCTTCCTTTCCTTCCGTTACTCTTTCCTTGCCTAGCCGTGCACTGCCTAGCCTTGCGATGTCGTGCATTAGCTTTGCCTCGCGTGACAGTGCCTTGCCTTGCGTTACCCTTTCCTTGCCTTGCCGTGCATTGCCTAGCCGTGCGTTGCCGTGCGTTGCCGTGCCTTAGCCTTGTTTCCCCTTGCCGTGCCGTTCCTTCCGTTGCCCTTGCCTTGCCTTGCTTTCCCTTGCATTCCTTGCCTTCCGTTACACTTTGCTTGCCTTCCGTGCATTGCCTAGCCTTGCGTTGTCGTGCCTTAGCCTTGTTTCCCCTTGCCGTGCCGTTCCTTCCGTTGCCCTTGCCTTGCCTTGCTTTCCCTTGCATTCCTTGCCTTCCGTTACACTTTGCTTGCCTTCCGTGCATTGCCTAGCCTTGCGTTGTCGTGCCTTAGCCTTGCCTCGCCTGACCGTGCCTTGCCTTACGGTACCCTTTCCTTGCCTTGCCGTGCATTGCCTAGCCTTGCGTTGTCGTGCATTTCCCTTGTTTTCCTCACCGTGCCTTGCCTTGCGTTACCCTTTCCTTGCCTTGCCGTGCATTGCCTAGCCCTGCATTGTCGTGCCTTAGCTTTGTTTCCCCTTACCGTGCCGTTCCTTCCGTTACCCTTGCCTTGCCTTGCTTTCCCTTGCCTTCCTTGCATTCCGTTACTCTTTGCTTGCCTTCCGTGCATTGCCTAGCCTTGCGTTGTCGTGCCTTAGCCTTGCCTCGCCTAACCGTGCCTTGCCTTGCGTTACCCTTTCCTTGCCTTACCGTGCATTGCCTAGCCGTGCGTTGCCGTGCCATAGCCTTGTTTCCCCTTGCCGTGCCGTTCCTTCCGTTACCCTTGCCTTGCCTTGCTTTCCCTTGCCTTCCTTGCCTTCCGTTACTCTTTGCTTGCCTTCCGTGCATTGCCTAGCCTTGCGCTGTCGTGCATTAGCCTTCCCTTGCCTCACCGTGCCTTGCCTTGCGTTACCTTTTCCTTGGCTGGCCGTGCATTGCCTAGCCGTGCGTTGTGGTGCCTTAGCCTTGTTTCCCCTTGCCGTGCCGTTCCTTCCGTTACCCTTGCCTTGCCTTGCTTTCCCTTGCCTTCCTTGGTTTCCGTTACTCTTTGCTTGCCTTCCGTGCATTGCCTAGCCTTGCGTTATCGTGCATTAGCCTTGCCTCCCCAAACCGTGCCTTGCCTTGCGTTACCCTTTCCTTGCCTTGCCCTGCATTGCCTAGCCCTGTGTTGTCGTGCCTTAGGCTTGTTTCCCCTTATCGTGCCGTTCCTTTCGTTACCCTTGCCTTCCCCTGCTTTCCTTTGCATTCCTTGCCTTCCGTTACTCTTTGCTTGCCTTCCGTGCATTGCCTAGCCTTGCGTTGTAGTGCCTTAGCCTTGTTTCCCCTTGCCGTGCCGTGCCTGTTGTTACACTTGCCTTGCCATGCTTTGCCTTGCCTTCCTTTCCTTCCGTTACTCTTTCCTTGCCTAGCCGTGCACTGCCTAGCCTTGCGACGTCGTGCATTAGCTTTTCCTCGCGTGACAGTGCCTTGCTTTGCGTTACCCTTTCCTTGCCTTGCCGTGCATTGCCTAGCCCTGCGTTGCCGTACCTTAGCCTTGTTTCCCCTTGCCGAGCCGTTCCTTCCGTTACCCTTGCCTTGCCTTGGTTTCCCTTGCCTTCCTTGCGTTCCGTTACTCTTTGCTTGCCTTCCGTGCATTGCCTAGCCTTGCGTTGTCGTGCCTTAGCTTTGCCTCGCCTGACCGTGCCTTGCCTTGCGGTACCCTTTCCTTGCCTTGCCGTGCATTGCCTAGCCGTGCGTTGTCGTGCATTTGCCTTGTTTTGCCTCACCGTGCCTTGCCTTGCGTTACCCTTTCCTTGCCTTGCCGTGCATTGCCTAGCCCTGCATTGTCGTGCCTTAGCTTTGTTTCCCCTTACCGTGCCGTTCCTTCCGTTACCCTTGCCTTGCCTTGCTTTCCCTTGCCTTCCTTGCCTTCCGTTACTCTTTGCTTGCCTTCCGTGCATTGCCTAGCCTTGCGTTTTCGTGTCTTAGCCTTTTTTCACCTTGCCATAGCCTTGCTTTCGTTGCCTTGCTTTGCCTTGCCTTCCTTGCTTTCCGTTACTCTTTGCTTGCCTTCCGTGCATTGCCTAGCCTGCGTGGTCGTGCCTTAGCCTTTTTTCACCTTGCCATAGCCTTGCTTGCGTTGCCTTGCTTTGCCTTGCATTCCTTGCCTTCCGTTACTCTTTGCTTGCCTTCCGTGCATTGCCTAGCCTTGCGTTGTCGTGCCTTAGCCTTGCCTCCCCAAACCGTGCCTTGCCTTGCGTTACCCCTTCCTTGCCTTGCCCTGCATTTCCTAGCCCTGTGTTGTCGTGCCTTAGCCTTGTTTCCCCTTGCCGTGCCGTTCCTTCCGTTGCCCTTGCCTTGCCTTGCTTTCCCTTGCATTCCTTGCCTTCCGTTACACTTTGCTTGCCTTCCGTGCATTGCCTAGCCTTGCGTTGTCGTGCCTTAGCCTTGGCTCGCCTGACAGTGCCTTGCCTTGCGTTACTCTTTCCTTGCCTAGCCGTGCACTGCGTAGCCTTGCGTTGTCGTGCATTACCCTTGCCTCGCCTGACCGTGCCTTGCCTTGCGTTACCCTTTCCTTGCCTTGCCGTGCATTGCCTAGCCCTGCGTTGTCGTGCCTTAGCCTTGTTTCCCATTACCGTGCCGTTCCTTCTGTTACCCTTGCCTTGCCTTGGTTTCCCTTGCCTTCCTTGCCTTCCGTTACTCTTTGCTTGCCTTCCGTGCATTGCCTAGCCTTGCGTTGTCGTGCCTTAGCCTTGCCTCGCCTGACCGTGCCTTGCCTTGCGTTACCCTTTCCTTGCCTTGCCGTGCATTGCCTAGCCGTGCGTTGTCGTGCCTTAGCCTTGTTTCCCCTTGCCGTGCCGTTCCTTCCGTTACCCTTGCCTTGCCTTGCTTTCCCTTGCCTTCCTTGGTTTCCGTTACTCTTTGCTTGCCTTCCGTGCATTGCCTAGCCTTGCGCTGTCGTGCATTAGCCTTGCCTTGCCTCACAGTGCCTTGTCTTGCGTTACCTTTTCCTTGGCTGGCCGTGCATTGCCTAGCCGTACGTTGTGGTGCCTTAGCCTTGTTTCACCTTGCCATAGCCTTGCTTGCTTTGCCTTGCTTTGCCTTGCCTACCTTCCATTCCGTTACTCTTTGCTTGCCTTCCGTGCATTGCCTAGCCATTCGTTGTCGTGCCTTAGCCTTGTTTCCCCTTGCCGTGCCGTGCCTGTTGTTACACTTGCCTTGCCATGCTTTGCCTTGCCTTCCTTTCCTTCCGTTACTCTTTCCTTGCCTAGGCGTGCACTGCCTAGCCTTGCGATGTCGTGCATTAGCTTTGCCTCGCGTGACAGTGCCTTGCCTTGCGTTAACCTTTCCTTGCCTTGCCGTGCATTGCCTAGCCGTGCGTTGCCGTGCGTTGCCGTGCCTTAGCCTTGTTTCCCCTTGCCGAGCCGTTCCTTCCGTTACCCTTGCCTTGCCTTGGTTTCCCTTCCCTTCCTTGCGTTCCGTTACTCTTTGCTTGCCTTCCGTGCATTGCCTAGCCTTGCGTTGTCGTGCCTTAGCCTTGCCTCGCCTGACCGTGCCTTGCCTTGCGGTTCCCTTTCCTTGCCTTGCCGTGCATTGCCTCGCCTTGCGTTGTCGTGCATTTGCCTTGTTTTCCTCACCGTGTCTTGCCTTGCGTTACCCTTTCCTTCCCTTGCCGTGCATTGCCTAGCCCTGCATTGCCGTGCCTTAGCCTTGTTTCCCATTGCCGTGCCGTTCCTTCCGTTACCCTTGCCTTGCCTTGCTTTCCCTTGCCTTCCTTGCCTTCCGTTACTCTTTGCTTGCCTTCCGTGCATTGCCTAGCCTTGCGCTGTCGTGCATTAGCCTTCCCTTGCCTCACCGTGCCTTGCCTTGCGTTACCTTTTCCTTGGCTGGCCGTGCATTGCCTAGCCGTGCGTTGTGGTGCCTTAGCCTTGTTTCACCTTGCCATAGCCTTGCTTGCTTTGCCTTGCTTTGCCTTCCCTACCTTCCATTCCGTTACTCTTTGCTTGCCTTCCGTGCATTGCCTAACCTTGCGCTGTCGTGCCTTAGCCTTTTTTCACCTTGCCATAGCCTTGCTTGCGTTGCCTTGCTTTGCCTTGCATTCCTTGCCTTCCGTTACTCTTTGCTTGCCTGCCGTGCATTGCCTAGCCTTGCGTTGTCGTGTCTTAGCCTTTTTTCACCTTGCCATAGCCTTGCTTGCGTTGTCTTGCTTTGCATTGCCTTCCTTGCCTTCCGTTACTCTTTGCTTGCCTTCCGTGCATTGCCTAGCCTTGCGTGGTCGTGCCTTAGCCTTTTTTCACCTTGCCATAGCCTTGCTTGCGTTGCCTTGCTTTGCCTTACATTCCTTGCCTTCCGTTACTCTTTGCTTGCCTTCCGTGCATTGCCTAGCCATGCGTTGTCGTGTCTTAGCCTTGCCTCGCCTAACCGTGCCTTGCCTTGCGTTACCCTTGCCTTGCCTTGCCGTGCACTGCCTAGCCTTTCCTTGTCGTGCATTAGCCTTGCCTTGCCTGACCGTGCCTTGCCTGGCGTTACCCGTTCCTTGCCTTTCCGTGCATTGCCTAGCCGTGCGTTGTCGTGCCTTAGCCTTGTTTCCCCTTGCCGTGCCGTTCCTTCCGTTACCCTTGCCTTGCCTTGCTTTCCCTTGCCTTCCTTGGTTTCCGTTACTCTTTGCTTGCCTTCCGTGCATTGCCTAGCCTTGCGCTGTCGTGCATTAGCCTTGCCTTGCCTCACAGTGCCTTGCCTTGCGTTACCTTTTCCTTGGCTGGCCGTGCATTGCTTAGCCGTGCGTTGTGGTGCCTTAGCCTTGTTTCACCTTGCGATAGACTTGCTTGCTTTGCCTTGCTTTGCCTTGCCTTCCTTCCATTCCGTTACTCTTTGCTTGCCGTCCATGCATTGCCTAGCCTTGCGTTGTCGTGCCTTAGTCTTTTTTCACCTTGCCATAGCCTTGTTTGAGTTGCCTTGCTTTGCCATGCATTCCTTGCCTTCCGTTACACTTTGCTTGCCTTCCGTGCATTGTCTATCCTTGCGTTGTCGTGCCTTAGCCTTGTTTCCCTTTACCGTGCCGTTCCTTTCGTTACCCTTGCCTTGCCTTGGTTTCCCTTGCCTTCCTTGCCTTCCGTTACTCTTTGCTTGCCTTCCGTGCATTGCCTAGCCTTTCCTTGTCGTGCATTAGCCTTGCCTTGCCTGACCGTGCCTTGCCTGGCGTTACCCGTTCCTTGCCTTTCCGTGCATTGCCTAGCCGTGCGTTGTCGTGCCTTAGCCTTGTTTCCCCTTGCCGTGCCGTTCCTTCCGTTACCCTTGCCTTGCCTTGCTTTCCCTTGCCTTCCTTGGTTTCCGTTACTCTTTGCTTGCCTTCCGTGCATTGCCTAGCCTTGCGCTGTCGTGCATTAGCCTTGCCTTGCCTCACAGTGCCTTGCCTTGCGTTACCTTTTCCTTGGCTGGCCGTGCATTGCTTAGCCGTGCGTTGTGGTGCCTTAGCCTTGTTTCACCTTGCGATAGACTTGCTTGCTTTGCCTTGCTTTGCCTTGCCTTCCTTCCATTCCGTTACTCTTTGCTTGCCGTCCATGCATTGCCTAGCCTTGCGTTGTCGTGCCTTAGTCTTTTTTCACCTTGCCATAGCCTTGTTTGAGTTGCCTTGCTTTGCCATGCATTCCTTGCCTTGCGTTACTCTTTGCTTGCCTTCCGTGCATTGCCTATCCTTGCGTTGTCGTGCCTTAGCCTTGCCTCGCCTAACCGTGCCTTGCCTTGCGTTACCCTTTCCTTGCCTTGCCGTGCATTGCCTAGCCGTGCGTTGTCGTGCATTAGCCTCGCCTTGCATTACCGTGCCTTGCCTTGCGTTACCCTTTCCTTCCCTGGCCGTGCATTGCTTAGCCTTGCGTTGCCGTGCCTTAGCCTTGTTTCCCCTTGCCGTGCCGTGCCTTTTGTTACACTTGCCTTGCCTTGCTTTGCCTTGCCTTCCTTTCCTTCCGTTACTCTTTCCTTGCCTAGCCGTGCACTGCGTAGCCTTGCGTTGTCGTGCATTACCCTTGCCTCGCCTGACCGTGCCTTGCCTTGCGTTACCCTTTCCGTGCCTTGCCGTGCATTGCCTAGCCCTGCGTTGTCGTGCCTTGGCCTTGTTTCCCCTTACCGTGCCGTTCCTTCCGTTACCCTTGCCTTGCCTTGGTTTCCCTTGCCTTCCTTGCCTTCCGTTACTCTTTGCTTGCCTTCCGTGCATTGCCTAGCCTTGCGTTGTCGTGCCTTAGCCTTGCCTCGCCTGACCGTGCCTTGCCTTGCGTTACCCATTCCTTGCCTTGCCGTGCATTGCCTAGCCGTGCGTTGTCGTGCCTTAGCCTTGTTTCCCCATGCCGTGCCGTTCCTTCCGTTACTCTTGCCTTGCCTTGCTTTCCCTTGCCTTCCTTGGTTTCCGTTACTCTTTGCTTGCCTTCCGTGCATTGCCTAGCCTTGCGCTGTCGTGCATTAGCCTTGCCTTGCCTCACAGTGCCTTGCCTTGCGTTACCTTTTCCTTCGCTGGCCGTGCATTGCCTAGCCGTGCGTTGTGGTGCCTTAGCCTTGTTTCACCTTGCCATAGCCTTGCTTGCTTTGCCTTGCTTTGCCTTGCCTACCTTCCATTCCGTTACTCTTTGCTTGCCTTCCGTGCATTGCCTAGCCATTCGTTGTCGTGCCTTAGCCTTGTTTCCCCTTGCCGTGCCGTGCCTGTTGTTACACTTGCCTTGCCATGCTTTGCCTTGCCTTCCTTTCCTTCCGTTACTCTTTCCTTGCCTAGCCGTGCACTGCCTAGCCTTGCGATGTCGTGCATTAGCTTTGCCTCGCGTGACAGTGCCTTGCCTTGCGTTACCCTTTCCTTGCCTTGCCGTGCATTGCCTGGCCGTGCGTTGCCGTGCGTTGCCGTGCCTTAGCCTTGTTTCCCCTTGCCGAGCCGTTCCTTCCGTTACACTTGCCTTGCCTTGGTTTCCCTTCCCTTCCTTGCGTTCCGTTACTCTTTGCTTGCCTTTCGTGCATTGCCTAGCCTTGTGTTGTCTTGCCTTAGCCTTGCCTCGCCTGACCGTGCCTTGCCTTGCGGTACCCTTTCCTTGCCTTGCCGTGCTTTGCCTAGCCGTGCGTTGTCGTGCATTTGCCTTGTTTTGCCTCACCGTGCCTTGCCTTGCGTTACCCTTTCCTTGCCTTGCCGTGCATTGCCTAGCCCTGCATTGTCGTGCCTTAGCTTTGTTTCCCCTTACCGTGCCGTTCCTTCCGTTACCCTTGCCTTGCCTTGCTTTGCCTTGCCTTCCTTTCCTTCCGTTACTCTTTCCTTGCCTAGCCGTGCACTGCGTAGCCTTGCGTTGTCGTGCATTACCCTGGCCTCGCCTGACCGTGCCTTGCCTTGCGTTACCCTTTCCGTGCCTTGCCGTGCATTGCCTAGCCTTGCGTGGTCGTGCCTTAGCCTTTTTTCACCTTGCCATAGCCTTGCTTGCGTTGCCTTGCTTTGCCTTGCATTCCTTGCCTTCCGTTACTCTTTGCTTGCCTTCCGTGCATTGCCTAGCCTTGCGTTGTCGTGCCTTAGCCTTGTTTCCCCTTGCCGTGCCGTTCCTTCCGTTGCCCTTGCCTTGCCTTGCTTTCCCTTGCATTCCTTGCCTTCCGTTACACTTTGCTTGCCTTCCGTGCATTGCCTAGCCTTGCGTTGTCGTGCCTTAGCCTTGCCTCGCCTGACCGTGCCTTGCCTTGCGTTACCCTTTCCTTGCCTTGCCGTGCATTGCCTAGCCGTGCGTTGTCGTGCCTTAGCCTTGTTTCCCCTTGCCGTGCCGTTCCTTCCGTTACCCTTGCCTTGCCTTGCTTTCCCTTGCCTTCCTTGGTTTCCGTTACTCTTTGCTTGCCTTCCGTGCATTGCCTAGCCTTGCGCTGTCGTGCATTAGCCTTGCCTTGCCTCACAGTGCCTTGCCTTGCGTTACCTTTTCCTTGGCTGGCCGTGCATTGCCTAGCCGTGCGTTGTGGTGCCTTAGCCTTGTTTCACCTTGCCATAGCCTTGCTTGCTTTGCCTTGCTTTGCCTTGCCTACCTTCCATTCCGTTACTCTTTGCTTGCCTTCCGTGCATTGCCTAGCCATTCGTTGTCGTGCCTTAGCCTTGTTTCCCCTTGCCGTGCCGTGCCTGTTGTTACACTTGCCTTGCCATGCTTTGCCTTGCCTTCCTTTCCTTCCGTTACTCTTTCCTTGCCTAGCCGTGCACTGCCTAGCCTTGCGATGTCGTGCATTAGCTTTGCCTCGCGTGACAGTGCCTTGCCTTGCGTTACCCTTTCCTTGCCTTGCCGTGCATTGCCTAGCCGTGCGTTGTCGTGCATTTGCCTTGTTTTGCCTCACCGTGCCTTGCCTTGCGTTACCCTTTCCTTGCCTTGCCGTGCATTGCCTAGCCCTGCATTGTCGTGCCTTAGCTTTGTTTCCCCTTACCGTGCCGTTCCTTCCGTTACCCTTGCCTTGCTTGCTTTCCCTTGACTTCCTTGCCTTCCGTTACTCTTTGCTTGCCTTCCGTGCATTGCCTAGCCTTGCGTTTTCGTGTCTTAGCCTTTTTTCACCTTGCCATAGCCTTGCTTGCGTTGCCTTGCTTTGCCTTGCCTTCCTTGCCTTCCGTTACTCTTTCCTTGCCTTCCGTGCATTGCCTAGCCTTGCGTGGTCGTGCCTTAGCCTTTTTTCACCTTGCCATAGCCTTGCTTGCGTTGCCTTGCTTTGCCTTGCATTCCTTGCCTTCCGTTACTCTTTGCTTGCCTTTCGTGCATTGCCTAGCCTTGCGTTGTCGTGCATTAGCCTTGCCTCCCCAAACCGTGCCTTGCCTTGCGTTACCCCTTCCTTGCCTTGCCCTGCATTGCCTAGCCCTGTGTTGTCGTGCCTTAGCCTTGTTTCCCCTTGCCGTGCCGTTCCTTCCGTTACCCTTGCCTTGCCTTGCTTTCCCTTGCATTCCTTGCCTTCCGTTACTCTTTGCTTGCCTTCCGTGCATTGCCTAGCCTTGCGCTGTCGGGCATTAGCCTTGCCTTGCCTCACAGTGCCTTGCCTTGCGTTACCTTTTCCTTGGCTGGCCGTGCATTGCCTAGCCGTGCGTTGTGGTGCCTTAGCCTTGTTTCACCTTGCCATAGCCTTGCTTGCTTTCCCTTCCTTCCATTCCGTTACTCTTTGCTTGCCGTCCATGCATTGCCTAGCCTTGCGTTGTCGTGCCTTAGCCTTTTTTCACCTTGCCATAGTTTGTTTGAGTTGCCTTGCTTTGCCTTGCATTCCTTGCCTTGCGTTACTCTTTGCTTGCCTTCCGTGCATTGCCTACCCTTGCGTTGTCGTGCCTTAGCCTTGCCTCGCTTAACCGTGCCTTGCCTTGCGTTACCCTTTCCTTGCCTTGCCGTGCATTGCCTAGCCCTGCGTTGTCGTGCATTAGCGTCGCCTTGCATTACCGTGCCTTGCCTTGCGTTACCCTTTCCTTCCCTGGCCGTGCATTGCTTAGCCTTGCGTTGCCGTGCCTTTACCTTGTTTCCCCTTGCCGTGCCGTGCCGTTCCTTCCGGTACCCTTGCCTTGCCTTGCTTTCCCTTGCCTTCCTTGGTTTCCGTTACTCTTTGCTTGACTTCGGTGCATTGCCTAGCCTTGCGCTGTCGTGCATTAGCCTTGCCTTGCCTCACAGTGCCTTGCCTTGCGTTACCTTTTCCTTGGCTTTCCGTGCATTGCCTAGCCGTGCGTTGTGGTGCCTTAGCCTTGTTTCACCTTGCCATAGCCTTGCTTGCTTTGCCTTGCTTTGCCTTGCCTACCTTCCATTCCGTTACTCTTTGCTTGCCTTCCGTGCATTGCCTAGCCTTGCGTTGTCGTGCCTTAGGCTTGTTTCCCCTTGCCGTGCCGTGCCTGTTGTTACACTTGCCTTGCCATGCTTTGCCTTGCCTTCCTTTCCTTCCGTTACTCTTTCCTTGCCTAGCCGTGCACTGCCTAGCCTTGCGATGTCGTGCATTAGCTTTGCCTCGCGTGACAGTGCCTTGCCTTGCGTTACCCTTTTCTTGCCTTCCGTGCATTGCCTAGCCGTGCGTTGCCGTGCCTTAGCCTTGTTTCCCCTTGCCGAGCCGTTCCTTCCGTTACCCTTGCCTTGCCTTGGTTTCCCTTCCCTTCCTTGCGTTCCGTTACTCTTTGCTTGCCTTCCGTGCATTGCCTAGCCTTGCGTTGTCGTGCCTTAGCCTTGCCTCGCCTGACCGTGCCTTGCCTTGCGGTACCCTTTCCTTGCCTTGCCGTGCATTGCCTAGCCGTGCGTTGTCGTGCATTTGCCTTGTTTTGCCTCACCGTGCCTTGCCTTGCGTTACCCTTTCCTTGCCTTGCCGTGCATTGCCTAGCCCTGCATGGTCGTGCCTTAGCTTTGTTTCCCCTTACCGTGCCGTTCCTTCCGTTACCCTTGCCTTGCCTTGCTTTCCCTTGCCTTCCTTGCCTTCCGTTACTCTTTGCTTGCCTTCCGTGCATTGCCTAGCCTTGCGTTGTTGTGCCTTAGCCTTGCCTCGCCTGACCGTGCCTTGCCTTGCGTTACCCTTTCCTTGCCTTGCCGTGCATTGCCTAGCCGTGCGTTGCCGTGCCTTAGCCTTGTTTCCCTTTGCCGTGCCGTTCTTTCCGTTACCCTTGCCTTGCCTTGCTTTCCCTTGCCTTCCTTGCCTTCCGTTACTCTTTGCTTGCCTTCCGTGCATTGCCTAGCCTTGCGCTGTCGTGCATTAGCCTTCCCTTGCCTCACCGTGCCTTGCCTTGCGTTACCTTTTCCTTGGCTGGCCGTGCATTGCCTAGCCGTGCGTTGTGGTGCCTTAACCTTGTTTCACCTTGCCATAGCCTTGCTTGCTTTGCCTTGCTTTGCCTTGCCTACCTTCCATTCCGTTACTCTTTGCTTGCCTTCCGTGCATTGCCTAACCTTGCGCTGTCGTGCCTTAGCCTTTTTTCACCTTGCCATAGCCTTGCTTGCGTTGCCTTGCTTTGCCTTGCATTCCTTGCCTTCCGTTACTCTTTGCTTGCCTGCCGTGCATTGCCTAGCCTTGCGTTGTCGTGCCTTAGCCTTGCCTCGCCTGACCGTGCCTTGCCTTGCGTTACCCTTTCCTTGCCTTGCCGTGCATTGCCTAGCCGTGCGTTGCCGTGCCTTAGCCTTTTTTCACCTTGCCATAGCCTTGCTTGCGTTGCCTTGCTTTGCCTTGCATTCCTTGCCTTCCGTTACTCTTTGCTTGCCTGCCGTGCATTGCCTAGCCTTGCGTTGTCGTGCCTTAGCCTTGCCTCGCCTGACCGTGCCTTGCCTTGCGTTACCCTTTCCTTGCCTGGCTGTGCATTGCCTAGCCGTGCGTTGTCGTGCATTAGCCTTCTCTTGCCTTACCGTGCCTTACCTTGCGTTACCCTTTCCTTGCCTGGCCTTGCATTGCCTAGCCGTGCGTTGCCGTTCCTTAGGCTTGTTTCCCCTTGCCGTGCCTTGCCTTTTGTTACACTTGACTTGCCTTGCTTTCCCTTGCTACCTTTCCTTCCGTTACTCTTTCCTTGCCTAGCCGTGCACTGCCTAGCCTTCCGTTGTCGTGCATTAGCCTTGCCTCCCCAAACCGTGCCTTGCCTTGCGTTACCCTTTCCTTGCCTTGCCCTGCATTGCCTAGCCCTGTGTTGTCGTGCCTTAGTCTTGATTGCCCTTACCGTGCCGTTCCGTCCGGTACCATTGCCTTCCCCTGCTTTCCCTAGCCTTCCTTGCCTTCCGTTACACTTTGCTTGCCTTCCGTGCATTGCCTAGCCTTGCGTTGTCGTGCCTTAGCCTTGCCTCGCCTGACCGTGCCTTGCCTTGCGTTACCCTTTCCTTGCCTTGCCGTGAATTTCCTAGCCGTGCATTGTCGTGCATCAGCCTTGCCTTGCCTCACCGTGCCTTGCCTTGCGTTACCCTTACCTTGCCTTGCTGTATTGCCTAGCCGTGCGTTTCCGTGCCTTAGCCTTGTTTCCCCTTGCCGTGCCGTTCCTTCCGTTACCCTTGCCTTGCCTTGCTTTCCCTTGCCTCCCTTGCCTTCCGTTACTCTTTGCTTGCCTTCCGTGCATTGCCTAGCCTTGCGTGGTCGTGCCTTAGCCTTTTTTCACCTTGCCATAGACTTGCTTGCGTTGCCTTGCTTTGCCTTGCATTCCTTGACTTCCGTTACTCTTTGCTTGCCTTGCCGTGCATTGCCTAGCCTTGCGTTGTCGTGCCTTAGCCTTTTTTCACCCTGCCATAGCCTTGCTTGCCTTGCCTTGCTTTCCCTTGCCTTCCTTGCCTTCCGTTACTCTTTGCTTGCCTTCCGTGCATTGCCTAGCCTTGCGTGGTCGTGCCTTAGCCTTTTTTCACCTTGCCATAGCCTTGCTTGCGTTGCCTTGCTTTGCCTTACATTCCTTGCCTTCCGTTACTCTTTGCTTGCCTTCCGTGCATTGCCTAGCCATGCGTTGTGGTGTCTTAGCCTTGCCTCGCCTAACCGTGCCTTGCCGTGCGTTACCTTTTCCTTGCCTTGCCGTGCATTGTCTAGTCGTGCGTTGTCGTGCATTAGCCTTGCCTCCCCAAACCGTGCCTGGCCTTGCGTTACCCTTTCCTTGCCTTGCCGTGCATTGCCTAGCCGTGCGTTGTCGTGCATTTGCCTTGTTTTCCTCACCGTGTCTTGCCTTGCGTTACCCTTTCCTTCCCTTGCCGTGCATTGCCTAGCCCTGCATTGCCGTGCCTTAGCCTTGTTTCCCATTGCCGTGCCGTTCCTTCCGTTACCCTTGCCTTGCCTTGGTTTCCCTTCCCTTCCTTGCCTTCCGTTACTCTTTGCTTGCCTTCCGTGCATTGCCTAGCCTTGCGCTGTCGTGCATTAGCCTTCCCTTGCCTCACCGTGCCTTGCCTTGCGTTACCTTTTCCTTGGCTGGCCGTGCATTGCCTAGCCGTGCGTTGTGGTGCCTTAGCCTTGTTTCACCTTGCCATAGCCTTGCTTGCTTTGCCTTGCTTTGCCTTCCCTACCTTCCATTCCGTTACTCTTTGCTTGCCTTCCGTGCATTGCCTAACCTTGCGCTGTCGTGCCTTAGCCTTTTTTCACCTTGCCATAGCCTTGCTTGCGTTGCCTTGCTTTGCCTTGCATTCCTTGCCTTCCGTTACTCTTTGCTTGCCTGCCGTGCATTGCCTAGCCTTGCGTTGTCGTGTCTTAGCCTTTTTTCACCTTGCCATAGCCTTGCTTGCGTTGTCTTGCTTTGCATTGCCTTCCTTGCCTTCCGTTACTCTTTGCTTGCCTTCCGTGCATTGCCTAGCCTTGCGTGGTCGTGCCTTAGCCTTTTTTCACCTTGCCATAGCCTTGCTTGCGTTGCCTTGCTTTGCCTTACATTCCTTGCCTTCCGTTACTCTTTGCTTGCCTTCCGTGCATTGCCTAGCCATGCGTTGTCGTGTCTTAGCCTTGCCTCGCCTAACCGTGCCTTGCCTTGCGTTACCCTTGCCTTGCCTTGCCGTGCACTGCCTAGCCTTTCCTTGTCGTGCATTAGCCTTGCCTTGCCTGACCGTGCCTTGCCTGGCGTTACCCGTTCCTTGCCTTGCCGTGCATTGCCTAGCCGTGCGTTGTCGTGCCTTAGCCTTGTTTCCCCTTGCCGTGCCGTTCCTTCCGTTACCCTTGCCTTGCCTTGCTTTCCCTTGCCTTCCTTGGTTTCCGTTACTCTTTGCTTGCCTTCCGTGCATTGCCTAGCCTTGCGCTGTCGTGCATTAGCCTTGCCTTGCCTCACAGTGCCTTGCCTTGCGTTACCTTTTCCTTGGCTGGCCGTGCATTGCTTAGCCGTGCGTTGTGGTGCCTTAGCCTTGTTTCACCTTGCGATAGACTTGCTTGCTTTGCCTTGCTTTGCCTTGCCTTCCTTCCATTCCGTTACTCTTTGCTTGCCGTCCATGCATTGCCTAGCCTTGCGTTGTCGTGCCTTAGTCTTTTTTCACCTTGCCATAGCCTTGTTTGAGTTGCCTTGCTTTGCCATGCATTCCTTGCCTTGCGTTACTCTTTGCTTGCCTTCCGTGCATTGCCTATCCTTGCGTTGTCGTGCCTTAGCCTTGCCTCGCCTAACCGTGCCTTGCCTTGCGTTACCCTTTCCTTGCCTTGCCGTGCATTGCCTAGCCGTGCGTTGTCGTGCATTAGCCTCGCCTTGCATTACCGTGCCTTGCCTTGCGTTACCCTTTCCTTCCCTGGCCGTGCATTGCTTAGCCTTGCGTTGCCGTGCCTTAGCCTTGTTTCCCCTTGCCGTGCCGTGCCTTTTGTTACACTTGCCTTGCCTTGCTTTGCCTTGCCTTCCTTTCCTTCCGTTACTCTTTCCTTGCCTAGCCGTGCACTGCGTAGCCTTGCGTTGTCGTGCATTACCCTTGCCTCGCCTGACCGTGCCTTGCCTTGCGTTACCCTTTCCGTGCCTTGCCGTGCATTGCCTAGCCCTGCGTTGTCGTGCCTTGGCCTTGTTTCCCCTTACCGTGCCGTTCCTTCCGTTACCCTTGCCTTGCCTTGGTTTCCCTTGCCTTCCTTGCCTTCCGTTACTCTTTGCTTGCCTTCCGTGCATTGCCTAGCCTTGCGTTGTCGTGCCTTAGCCTTGCCTCGCCTGACCGTGCCTTGCCTTGCGTTACCCATTCCTTGCCTTGCCGTGCATTGCCTAGCCGTGCGTTGTCGTGCCTTAGCCTTGTTTCCCCATGCCGTGCCGTTCCTTCCGTTACTCTTGCCTTGCCTTGCTTTCCCTTGCCTTCCTTGGTTTCCGTTACTCTTTGCTTGCCTTCCGTGCATTGCCTAGCCTTGCGCTGTCGTGCATTAGCCTTGCCTTGCCTCACAGTGCCTTGCCTTGCGTTACCTTTTCCTTCGCTGGCCGTGCATTGCCTAGCCGTGCGTTGTGGTGCCTTAGCCTTGTTTCACCTTGCCATAGCCTTGCTTGCTTTGCCTTGCTTTGCCTTGCCTACCTTCCATTCCGTTACTCTTTGCTTGCCTTCCGTGCATTGCCTAGCCATTCGTTGTCGTGCCTTAGCCTTGTTTCCCCTTGCCGTGCCGTGCCTGTTGTTACACTTGCCTTGCCATGCTTTGCCTTGCCTTCCTTTCCTTCCGTTACTCTTTCCTTGCCTAGCCGTGCACTGCCTAGCCTTGCGATGTCGTGCATTAGCTTTGCCTCGCGTGACAGTGCCTTGCCTTGCGTTACCCTTTCCTTGCCTTGCCGTGCATTGCCTGGCCGTGCGTTGCCGTGCGTTGCCGTGCCTTAGCCTTGTTTCCCCTTGCCGAGCCGTTCCTTCCGTTACACTTGCCTTGCCTTGGTTTCCCTTCCCTTCCTTGCGTTCCGTTACTCTTTGCTTGCCTTTCGTGCATTGCCTAGCCTTGTGTTGTCTTGCCTTAGCCTTGCCTCGCCTGACCGTGCCTTGCCTTGCGGTACCCTTTCCTTGCCTTGCCGTGCTTTGCCTAGCCGTGCGTTGTCGTGCATTTGCCTTGTTTTGCCTCACCGTGCCTTGCCTTGCGTTACCCTTTCCTTGCCTTGCCGTGCATTGCCTAGCCCTGCATTGTCGTGCCTTAGCTTTGTTTCCCCTTACCGTGCCGTTCCTTCCGTTACCCTTGCCTTGCCTTGCTTTGCCTTGCCTTCCTTTCCTTCCGTTACTCTTTCCTTGCCTAGCCGTGCACTGCGTAGCCTTGCGTTGTCGTGCATTACCCTGGCCTCGCCTGACCGTGCCTTGCCTTGCGTTACCCTTTCCGTGCCTTGCCGTGCATTGCCTAGCCTTGCGTGGTCGTGCCTTAGCCTTTTTTCACCTTGCCATAGCCTTGCTTGCGTTGCCTTGCTTTGCCTTGCATTCCTTGCCTTCCGTTACTCTTTGCTTGCCTTCCGTGCATTGCCTAGCCTTGCGTTGTCGTGCCTTAGCCTTGTTTCCCCTTGCCGTGCCGTTCCTTCCGTTGCCCTTGCCTTGCCTTGCTTTCCCTTGCATTCCTTGCCTTCCGTTACACTTTGCTTGCCTTCCGTGCATTGCCTAGCCTTGCGTTGTCGTGCCTTAGCCTTGCCTCGCCTGACCGTGCCTTGCCTTGCGTTACCCTTTCCTTGCCTTGCCGTGCATTGCCTAGCCGTGCGTTGTCGTGCCTTAGCCTTGTTTCCCCTTGCCGTGCCGTTCCTTCCGTTACCCTTGCCTTGCCTTGCTTTCCCTTGCCTTCCTTGGTTTCCGTTACTCTTTGCTTGCCTTCCGTGCATTGCCTAGCCTTGCGCTGTCGTGCATTAGCCTTGCCTTGCCTCACAGTGCCTTGCCTTGCGTTACCTTTTCCTTGGCTGGCCGTGCATTGCCTAGCCGTGCGTTGTGGTGCCTTAGCCTTGTTTCACCTTGCCATAGCCTTGCTTGCTTTGCCTTGCTTTGCCTTGCCTACCTTCCATTCCGTTACTCTTTGCTTGCCTTCCGTGCATTGCCTAGCCATTCGTTGTCGTGCCTTAGCCTTGTTTCCCCTTGCCGTGCCGTGCCTGTTGTTACACTTGCCTTGCCATGCTTTGCCTTGCCTTCCTTTCCTTCCGTTACTCTTTCCTTGCCTAGCCGTGCACTGCCTAGCCTTGCGATGTCGTGCATTAGCTTTGCCTCGCGTGACAGTGCCTTGCCTTGCGTTACCCTTTCCTTGCCTTGCCGTGCATTGCCTAGCCGTGCGTTGTCGTGCATTTGCCTTGTTTTGCCTCACCGTGCCTTGCCTTGCGTTACCCTTTCCTTGCCTTGCCGTGCATTGCCTAGCCCTGCATTGTCGTGCCTTAGCTTTGTTTCCCCTTACCGTGCCGTTCCTTCCGTTACCCTTGCCTTGCTTGCTTTCCCTTGACTTCCTTGCCTTCCGTTACTCTTTGCTTGCCTTCCGTGCATTGCCTAGCCTTGCGTTTTCGTGTCTTAGCCTTTTTTCACCTTGCCATAGCCTTGCTTGCGTTGCCTTGCTTTGCCTTGCCTTCCTTGCCTTCCGTTACTCTTTCCTTGCCTTCCGTGCATTGCCTAGCCTTGCGTGGTCGTGCCTTAGCCTTTTTTCACCTTGCCATAGCCTTGCTTGCGTTGCCTTGCTTTGCCTTGCATTCCTTGCCTTCCGTTACTCTTTGCTTGCCTTTCGTGCATTGCCTAGCCTTGCGTTGTCGTGCATTAGCCTTGCCTCCCCAAACCGTGCCTTGCCTTGCGTTACCCCTTCCTTGCCTTGCCCTGCATTGCCTAGCCCTGTGTTGTCGTGCCTTAGCCTTGTTTCCCCTTGCCGTGCCGTTCCTTCCGTTACCCTTGCCTTGCCTTGCTTTCCCTTGCATTCCTTGCCTTCCGTTACTCTTTGCTTGCCTTCCGTGCATTGCCTAGCCTTGCGCTGTCGGGCATTAGCCTTGCCTTGCCTCACAGTGCCTTGCCTTGCGTTACCTTTTCCTTGGCTGGCCGTGCATTGCCTAGCCGTGCGTTGTGGTGCCTTAGCCTTGTTTCACCTTGCCATAGCCTTGCTTGCTTTCCCTTCCTTCCATTCCGTTACTCTTTGCTTGCCGTCCATGCATTGCCTAGCCTTGCGTTGTCGTGCCTTAGCCTTTTTTCACCTTGCCATAGTTTGTTTGAGTTGCCTTGCTTTGCCTTGCATTCCTTGCCTTGCGTTACTCTTTGCTTGCCTTCCGTGCATTGCCTACCCTTGCGTTGTCGTGCCTTAGCCTTGCCTCGCTTAACCGTGCCTTGCCTTGCGTTACCCTTTCCTTGCCTTGCCGTGCATTGCCTAGCCCTGCGTTGTCGTGCATTAGCGTCGCCTTGCATTACCGTGCCTTGCCTTGCGTTACCCTTTCCTTCCCTGGCCGTGCATTGCTTAGCCTTGCGTTGCCGTGCCTTTACCTTGTTTCCCCTTGCCGTGCCGTGCCGTTCCTTCCGGTACCCTTGCCTTGCCTTGCTTTCCCTTGCCTTCCTTGGTTTCCGTTACTCTTTGCTTGACTTCGGTGCATTGCCTAGCCTTGCGCTGTCGTGCATTAGCCTTGCCTTGCCTCACAGTGCCTTGCCTTGCGTTACCTTTTCCTTGGCTTTCCGTGCATTGCCTAGCCGTGCGTTGTGGTGCCTTAGCCTTGTTTCACCTTGCCATAGCCTTGCTTGCTTTGCCTTGCTTTGCCTTGCCTACCTTCCATTCCGTTACTCTTTGCTTGCCTTCCGTGCATTGCCTAGCCTTGCGTTGTCGTGCCTTAGGCTTGTTTCCCCTTGCCGTGCCGTGCCTGTTGTTACACTTGCCTTGCCATGCTTTGCCTTGCCTTCCTTTCCTTCCGTTACTCTTTCCTTGCCTAGCCGTGCACTGCCTAGCCTTGCGATGTCGTGCATTAGCTTTGCCTCGCGTGACAGTGCCTTGCCTTGCGTTACCCTTTTCTTGCCTTCCGTGCATTGCCTAGCCGTGCGTTGCCGTGCCTTAGCCTTGTTTCCCCTTGCCGAGCCGTTCCTTCCGTTACCCTTGCCTTGCCTTGGTTTCCCTTCCCTTCCTTGCGTTCCGTTACTCTTTGCTTGCCTTCCGTGCATTGCCTAGCCTTGCGTTGTCGTGCCTTAGCCTTGCCTCGCCTGACCGTGCCTTGCCTTGCGGTACCCTTTCCTTGCCTTGCCGTGCATTGCCTAGCCGTGCGTTGTCGTGCATTTGCCTTGTTTTGCCTCACCGTGCCTTGCCTTGCGTTACCCTTTCCTTGCCTTGCCGTGCATTGCCTAGCCCTGCATGGTCGTGCCTTAGCTTTGTTTCCCCTTACCGTGCCGTTCCTTCCGTTACCCTTGCTTGCCTTGCTTTCCCTTGCCTTCCTTGCCTTCCGTTACTCTTTGCTTGCCTTCCGTGCATTGCCTAGCCTTGCGTTGTTGTGCCTTAGCCTTGCCTCGCCTGACCGTGCCTTGCCTTGCGTTACCCTTTCCTTGCCTTGCCGTGCATTGCCTAGCCGTGCGTTGCCGTGCCTTAGCCTTGTTTCCCTTTGCCGTGCCGTTCTTTCCGTTACCCTTGCCTTGCCTTGCTTTCCCTTGCCTTCCTTGCCTTCCGTTACTCTTTGCTTGCCTTCCGTGCATTGCCTAGCCTTGCGCTGTCGTGCATTAGCCTTCCCTTGCCTCACCGTGCCTTGCCTTGCGTTACCTTTTCCTTGGCTGGCCGTGCATTGCCTAGCCGTGCGTTGTGGTGCCTTAACCTTGTTTCACCTTGCCATAGCCTTGCTTGCTTTGCCTTGCTTTGCCTTGCCTACCTTCCATTCCGTTACTCTTTGCTTGCCTTCCGTGCATTGCCTAACCTTGCGCTGTCGTGCCTTAGCCTTTTTTCACCTTGCCATAGCCTTGCTTGCGTTGCCTTGCTTTGCCTTGCATTCCTTGCCTTCCGTTACTCTTTGCTTGCCTGCCGTGCATTGCCTAGCCTTGCGTTGTCGTGCCTTAGCCTTGCCTCGCCTGACCGTGCCTTGCCTTGCGTTACCCTTTCCTTGCCTTGCCGTGCATTGCCTAGCCGTGCGTTGCCGTGCCTTAGCCTTTTTTCACCTTGCCATAGCCTTGCTTGCGTTGCCTTGCTTTGCCTTGCATTCCTTGCCTTCCGTTACTCTTTGCTTGCCTTCCGTGCATTGTCTAGCCTTGCGTTGTCGTGCCTTAGCCTTGCCTCGCCTAACCGTGCCTTGCCTTGCGTTACCCTTTCCTTGCCTTGCCGTGCATTGCCTAGCCGTGCATTGTCGTGCATTAGCCTTGCCTTGCCTTACCGTGCCTTGCCTTGCGTTACCCTTTCCTTGCCTTGCCGTGCATTGCCTAGCCGTGCGTTGTCGTGCCTTAGCCTTGTTTCCCCTTGCCGTGCCGTTCCTTCCGTTACCCTTGCCTTGCCTTGCTTTCCCTTGCCTTCCTTGCCTTCCGTTACTCTTTGCTTGCCTTCCGTGCATTCCCTAGACTTGCGTTGTCGTGCCTTAGCCTTGCCACGCCTGACCGTTCC
This sequence comes from Macrotis lagotis, assembly GCF_037893015.1. NCBI lineage: Eukaryota > Metazoa > Chordata > Mammalia > Peramelemorphia > Peramelidae > Macrotis > Macrotis lagotis. The sequence goes on from NW_027422419.1 coordinate 73,263, forward strand.
TTGCCTTGCGTTACCCTTTCCTTGCCTTGCCGTGCATTGCCTAGCCGTGCGTTGTCTTGCATTTGCCTTGCCTTGCCTCATCGTGCCTTGCCTTGCGTTACCCTTTCCTTCCCTGGCCGTGCATTGCGTAGCCGTGCGTTGCCGTTCCTTAGCCTTGTTTCCCCTAGCCGTGCCTTGCCTTTTGTTACACTTGCCTTGCCTTGCTTTCCCTTGCCTTCCTTTCCTTCCGTTACTCTTTCCTTGCCTTGCCCTGCACTGCCTAGCCTTGCGTTGTCGTGCATTAGCCTTGCCTTGCCTGACCGTGCCTTGCCTGGCGTTACCCTTTCCTTGCCTTGCCGTGCATTGCCTAGCCGTGCGTTTTCGTGCCTTAGCCTTGTTTCCCCTTGCCGTGCCGTTCCTTCCGTTACCCTTGCCTTGCCTTGCTTTCCCTTGCCTTCGTTGGTTTCGGTTACTCTTTGCTTGCCTTCCGTGCGTTGTCGTGCATTAGCCTTGCCTTGCCACACCGTGCCTTGCCTTGCGTTACCTTTTCCTTGGCTGGCCGTGCATTGCCTAGCCGTGCGTTGTCGTGCCTTAGACTTGTTTCACCTTGCCATAGCCTTGCTTGCGTTGCCTTACTTTGCCTTGCATTCCTTGCCTTCCGTTATTCTGTGCTTGCCTTCCGTGCATTGCCTAGCCTTCCGTTGTCGTGCCTTAGCCTTTTTTCAACTTGCCATAGCCTTGCTTGCGTTGCCTTGCTTTGCCTTGCATTCCTTGCCTTCCGTTACTCTTTGCTTGCCTTCCGTGCATTGCCTAGCCTTGCGTTGTCGTGCCTTAGCCTTGCCTCGCCTAACCCTGCATTGCCATGCGTTACCCTTTCCTTGCCTTGCCGTGCATTGCATAGGCGTGCGTTGTTGTGCCTTAGCCTTGTTTCCACTTGCCGTGCCTTCCTTCCTTTACCCTTGCCTTGCCTTGCTTTCCCTTGACTTCCTTGCCTTCCGTTACTCTTTGCTTGCCTTCCGTGCATTGCCTAGCCTTGCGTTGTCGTGCCTTAGCCTTGCCTCGCCTAACCGTGCCTTGCCTTGCGTTACCCTTTCCTTGCCTTGCCGTGCATTGCCTAGCCGTGCATTGTCGTGCATTAGCCTTGCCTTGCCTTACCGTGCCTTGCCTTGCGTTACCCTTTCCTTGCCTTGCCGTGCATTGCCTAGCCGTGCGTTGTCGTGCCTTAGACTTGTTTCCCATTGCCGTGCCGTTCCTTCCGTTACCCTTGCCTTGCCTTGCTTTCCCTTGCCTTCCTTGCCTTCCGTTACTCTTTGCTTGCCTTCCGTGCATTCCCTAGACTTGCGTTGTCGTGCCTTAGCCTTGCCACGCCTGACCGTTCCTTGCCTTGCGTTACCCTTTCCTTGCCTTGCCGTGCATTGCCTAGCCGTGCGTTATCATGCATTTGCCTTGCCTTGCCTCACCGTGCCTTGCCTTGCGTTACCCTTTCCTTGCCTGGCCGTGCATTGCCTGGCCGTGCGTTGCCGTTCCTTAGCCTTTTTTCCGCTTGCCGTGCCGTGCCTTTTGTTACACTTGCCTTGCCTTGCTTTGCCTTGCCTTCCTTTCCTTCCGTTACTCTTTCCTTCCCTAGCCGTGCACTGCCTAGCCTTGCGTTGTCGTGAATTAGCCTTGCCTCCCCAAACCGTGGCTTGCCTTGCGTTACCCTTTCCTTGCCTTGCCCTGCATTGCCTAGCCCTGTGTTGTCGTGCCTTAGCCTTGCTTCCCCTTACCGTGAAATTCCTTCCGTTACCCTTGCCTTACCCTGCTTTCCCTTGCCTTCCTTGCCTTCCGTTACTCTTTGCTTGCCTTCCGTGCATTGCCTACCCTTGCGTTGTCGTGCCTTAGCCTTGCCTCGCGTGACCGTGCCTTGCCTTGCGTTACCCTTTCCTTGCCTTGCCGTGCACTGAATAGCCGTGCGTTGTCGTGCATCAGCCTTGCCTTGCCTCACCGTGCCTTTCCTTGCGTTACCCTTTCCTTGCCTTGTCGTGCATTGCCTAGCCGTGCGTTGTCGTGCCTTAGCCTTGTTTCCCCTGGCAGCGCCGTTCCTTCCGTTACCCTTGCCTTGCCTTCTTTTCCCTTGCCTTCCTTGCCTTCCGTTACTCTTTGCTTGAGTTCCGTGCATTGCCTAGCCTTGCGTTGTCGTGCCTTAGCCTTGCCTCGCCTGACCGTGCCTTGCCTTGCGTTACCGTTTCGTTGCCTTGCCGTGTATTGCTTAGCCGTGCGTTGTCGTGCCTTAGCCTTGTTTCCCCTTGCCGTGCCGTGCCTTTTGTTACACTTTCCTTGCCTGGCCGTGCATTGCCTAGCCGTGAATTGCCTTTCCTTAGCCTTGTTTCCCCTTGCCGTGCCGTGCCTTTTGTTACACTTGCCTTGCCTGGCTTTGCCTTGCCTTCCTTCCCTTCCGTTACCCTTTCCTTGCCTTGCCCTGCATTGCCTAGCCCTGTGTTGTCGTGCCTTAGCCTTGTTTCCCCTTATCGTGCCGTTCCTTTCGTTACCCTTGCCTTCCCCTGCTTTCCTTTGCATTCCTTGCCTTCCGTTATTCTTTGCTTGCCTTCCGTGCATTGCCTAGCATTGCGTTGTCGTGCCTTAGCCTTGTTTCCCCTTGCCGAGCCGTTCCTTCCGTTACCCTTGCCTTGCCTTGCCTTCCCTTGCCCTCCTTGCGTTCCGTTACTCTTTGCTTGCCCTCCGTGCACTGCCTAGCCTTGCGTTGTCGTGCCTTAGCCTTGCCTCGCCTGACCGTGCCTTGCCTTGCGGTACCCTTTCCTTGCCTTGCCGTGCATTGCCTAGCCGTGCGTTGTCGTGCATCAGCCTTGCCTTGCCTCACCGTGCTTTGCCTTGCGTTACCCTTTCCTTGCCTTGCCGTGCATTGCCTAGCCGTGCGTTGCCGTGCCTTAGCCTTGTTTCCCCTTGCCGTGCCGTGCCTGTTGTTACACTTGCTTTGCCATGCTTTGCCTTGCCTTCCTTTCCTTCCGTTACTCTTTCCTTGCCTTGCCGTGCACTGCCTAGCCTTGCCTTGTCGTGCATTAGCCTTGCCTTGCCTGACCGTGCCTTGCCTGGCGTTACCCTTTCCTTGCCTTGCCGTGCATTGCCTAGCCGTGCGTTGCCGTTCCTTAGCCTTGTTTCCCCTTGCCGTGCCGTTCCTTCCGTTACCCTTGCCTTGCCTTGCTTTCCCTTGCTTTCCTTGCCTTCCGTTTCTCTTTGCTTTCCTTCCGAGCATTGCCTAGCCTTGCGTTGTCGTGCCTTAGCCTTTCCTCGCCTGACAGTGCCTTGCCTTGCGTTACCCTTTCCTTGCCTTGCCGTGCATTGCCTAGCCCTGCGTTGCCGTGCCTTAGCCTTGTTTCCAATTGCCGAGCCGTTCCTTCCGTTATCCTTGCCTTGCCTTGGTTTCCCTTGCCTTCCTTGCCTTCCGTTACTCTTTGCTTGCCTTCCTTGCATTGCCTAGCCTTGCGTGGTCGTGCATTAGCCTTGCCTCGCCTGACCGTACCTTGCCTTGCGTTACCCTTTCCTTGCCTTGCCGTGCATTTCCTAGCCGTGCGTTTTCGTGCATTAGCCTTGACTTGCCTTACCGTGCCTTTCCTTGCGTTACCCTTTCCTTGCCTGGCCGTACATTGCCTAGCCATGCGTTGCCGTTCCTTAGCCTTGTTTCCCCTTGCCGTGCCTTGCCTTTTGTTACACTTGCCTTGCCTTGCTTTGCCTTGCCTTCCTTTCCTTCCATTACTCTTTCCTTGCCTAGCCGTGCACTGCCTAGCCTTGCGGTGTCGTGCATTAGCCTTGCCTCCCCAAACCGTGCCTTGCCTTGCGTTGCCTTTTCCTTGGCTGGCCGTGCATTGCCTAGCCCTGCGTTGTGGTGCCTTAGCCTTGTTTCACCTTGCCATAGCCTTGCTTGCGTTCCCTTGCTTTGCCTTGCATTCCTTGCCTTCCGTTACTCTTTGCTTGCCTTCCGTGCATTGCCTAGCCTTGCGTTGTCGTGCCTTAGCCTTACCTCGCCTGATCGTGCCTTGCCTTGCGTTACCCTTTCCTTGCCTGGCCGTGAATTGCCTAGCCGTGCGTTGTCGTGCATCAGCCTTGCCTTGCCTCACCGTGCCTTGCCTTGCGTTACCCTTACCTTGCCTTGCTTTCCCTTGCTTTCCTTGCCTTCCGTTACTCTTTGCTTTCCTTCCGTGCATTGCCTAGCCTTGCGTTGTCGTGCCTTAGCATTGCCTCGCCTGACAGTGCCTTGCCTTGCGTTACCCTTTCCTTGCCTTGCCGTGCACTGCCTAGCCTTGCTTTGTCGTGCATTAGCCTTGCCTTGCCTGACCGTGCCTTGCCTAGCGTTACCTTTTCCTTGCCTTGCCGTGCATTGCCTAGCCGTGCGTTGTCGTGCCTTAGCCTTGTTTCCCCTTGCCGTGCCGTTCCTTCCGTTACCCTTGCCTTGCCTTGCTTTCCCTTGCCTTCCTTGGTTTCCGTTACTCTTTGCTTGCCTTCCGTGCATTGCTTAGCCTTGCGTTGTCGTGCATTAGCCTTGCCTTGCCTCACAGTGCCTTGCCTTGCGTTACCTTTTCCTTGGCTGGCCGTGCATTGCCAAGCCGTGCGTTGTGGTGCCTTAGCCTTGTTTCACCTTGCCATAGCCTTGCTTGCTTTGCCTTGCTTTGCCTTGCCTTCCTTCCATTCCGTTACTCTTTGCTTGCCTTCCGTGCATTGCCTAGCCTTGCGTTGTCGTGCCTTAGCCTTTTTTGACCTTGCCATAGCCTTGCTTGCGTTGCCTTGCTTTGCCTTGCATTCCTTGCCTTCCGTTACTCTTTGCTTGCCTTCCGTGCATTGTCTAGCCTTGCGTTGTCGTGCCTTAGCCTTTCCTCGCCTAAACGTGCCTTGCCTTGCGTTACCCTTTCCTTGCCTTGCCGTGCATTGCCTAGCCGTGCATTGTCGTGCATTAGCCTTGCCTTGCCTTACCGTGCCTTGCCTTGCGTTACCCTTTCCTTTCCTTGCCGTGCATTGCCTAGCCATGCGTTGTCGTGCCTTAGCCTTGTTTCCCCTTGCCGTGCCGTTCCTTCCGTTACCATTGCCTTGCCTTGCTTTCCCTTGCCTTCCTTGCCTTCAGTTACTCTTTGCTTGCCTTCCGTGCATTGCCTACACTTGCGTTGTCGTGCCTTAGCCTTGCCACGCCTGACCGTTCCTTGCCTTGCGTTACCCTTTCCTTGCCTTGCCGTGCATTGCCTAGCCGTGCGTTGTCTTGCATTTGCCTTGCCTTGCCTCACCGTGCCTTGCCTTGCGTTACACTTTCCTTCCCTGGCCGTGCATTGCCTAGCCGTGCGTTGCCGTTCCTTAGCCTTGTTTCCCCTAGCCGTGCCTTGCCTTTTGTTACACTTGCCTTGCCTTGCTTTCCCTTGCCTTCCTTTCCTTCCGTTACTCTTTCCTTGCCTTGCCCTGCACTGCCTAGCCTTGCGTTGTCGTGCATTAGCCTTGCCTTGCCTGACCGTGCCTTGCCTGGCGTTACCCTTTCCTTGCCTTGCCGTGCATTGCCTAGCCGTGCGTTTTCGTGCCTTAGCCTTGTTTCCCCTTGCCGTGCCGTTCCTTCCGTTACCCTTGCCTTGCCTTGCTTTCCCTTGCCTTCGTTGGTTTCGGTTACTCTTTGCTTGCCTTCCGTGCATTGCCTAGCCTTGCGTTGTCGTGCATTAGCCTTGCCTTGCCACACCGTGCCTTGCCTTGCGTTACCTTTTCCTTGGCTGGCCGTGCATTGCCTAGCCGTGCGTTGTCGTGCCTTAGACTTGTTTCACCTTGCCATAGCCTTGCTTGCGTTGCCTTACTTTGCCTTGCATTCCTTGCCTTCCGTTACTCTGTGCTTGCCTTCCGTGCATTGCCTAGCCTTCCGTTGTCGTGCCTTAGCCTTTTTTCAACTTGCCATAGCCTTGCTTGCGTTGCCTTGCTTTGCCTTGCATTCCTTGCCTTCCGTTAGTCTTTGCTTGCCTTCCGTGCATTGCCTAGCCTTGCGTTGTCGTGCCTTAGCCTTGCCTCGCCTAACCCTGCATTGCCTTGCGTTACCCTTTCCTTGCCTTGCCGTGCATTGCATAGGCGTGCGTTGTTGTGTCTTAGCCTTGTTTCCACTTGCCGTGCCTTCCTTCCTTTACCCTTGCCTTGCCTTGCTTTCCCTTGACTTCCTTGCCTTCCGTTACTCTTTGCTTGCCTTCCGTGCATTGCCTAGCCTTGCGTTGTTGTGCCTTAGCCTTGCCTCGACTGACCGTGCCTTTCCTTGCGTTACCCTTTCCTTGCCTTGCCGTGCATTGCCTAGCCGTGCGTTATCATGCATTTGCCTTGCCTTGCCTCACCGTGCCTTGCCTTGCGTTACCCTTTCCTTGCCTGGCCGTGCATTGCCTGGCCGTGCGTTGCCGTTCCTTAGCCTTTTTTCCGCTTGCCGTGCCGTGCCTTTTGTTACACTTGCCTTGCATTGCTTTGCCTTGCCTTCCTTTCCTTCCGTTACTCTTTCCTTGCCTAGCCGTGGACTGCCTAGCCTTGTGTTGTCGTGAATTAGCCTTGCCTCCCCAAACCGTGCCTTGCCTTGCGTTACCCTTTCCTTGCCTTACCCTGCATTGCCTAGCCCTGTGTTGTCGTGCCTTAGCCTTGCTTCCCCTTACCGTGAAATTCCTTCCGTTACCCTTGCCTTACCCTGCTTTCCCTTGCCTTCCTTGCCTTCCGTTACTCTTTGCTTGCCTTCCGTGCATTGCCTACCCTTGCCTTGTCGTGCCTTAGCCTTGCCTCGCGTGACCGTGCCTTGCCTTGCGTTACCCTTTCCTTGCCTTGCCGTGCATTGCCTAGCCGTGCGTTGTCGTGCATCAGCCTTGCCTTGCCTCACCGTGCCTTTCCTTGCGTTACCCTTTCCTTGCCTTCCGTGCATTGCCTAGCCTTCCGTTGTCGTGCCTTAGCCTTTTTTCAACTTGCCATAGCCTTGCTTGCGTTGCCTTGCTTTGCCTTGCATTCCTTGCCTTCCGTTACTCTTTGCTTGCCTTCCGTGCATTGCCTAGCCTTGCGTTGTCGTGCCTTAGCCTTGCCTCGCCTAACCCTGCATTGCCTTGCGTTACCCTTTCCTTGCCTTGCCGTGCATTGCATAGGCGTGCGTTGTTGTGTCTTAGCCTTGTTTCCACTTGCCGTGCCTTCCTTCCTTTACCCTTGCCTTGCCTTGCTTTCCCTTGACTTCCTTGCCTTCCGTTACTCTTTGCTTGCCTTCCGTGCATTGCCTAGCCTTGCGTTGTTGTGCCTTAGCCTTGCCTCGACTGACCGTGCCTTTCCTTGCGTTACCCTTTCCTTGCCTTGCCGTGCATTGCCTAGCCGTGCGTTATCATGCATTTGCCTTGCCTTGCCTCACCGTGCCTTGCCTTGCGTTACCCTTTCCTTGCCTGGCCGTGCATTGCCTGGACGTGCGTTGCCGTTCTTTAGCCTTTTTTCCGCTTGCCGTGCCGTGCCTTTTGTTACACTTGCCTTGCCTTGCTTTGCCTTGCCTTCCTTTCCTTCCGTTACTCTTTCCTTGCCTAGCCGTGGACTGCCTAGCCTTGTGTTGTCGTGAATTAGCCTTGCCTCCCCAAACCGTGCCTTGCCTTGCGTTACCCTTTCCTTGCCTTGCCCTGCATTGCCTAGCCCTGTGTTGTCGTGCCTTAGCCTTGCTTCCCCTTACCGTGAAATTCCTTCCGTTACCCTTGCCTTACCCTGCTTTCCCTTGCCTTCCTTGCCTTCCGTTACTCTTTGCTTGCCTTCCGTGCATTGCCTACCCTTGCGTTGTCGTGCCTTAGCCTTGCCTCGCGTGACCGTGCCTTGCCTTGCGTTACCCTTTCCTTGCCTTGCCGTGCATTGCCTAGCCGTGCGTTGTCGTGCATCAGCCTTGCCTTGCCTCACCGTGCCTTTCCTTGCGTTACCCTTTCCTTGCCTTGTCGTGCATTGCCTAGCCGTGCGTTGTCGTGCCTTAGCCTTGTTTCCCCTTGCCGTGCCGTGCCTTTTGTTACACTTGCCTTGCCTGGCTTTGCCTTGCCTTCCTTTCCTTCCGTTACTCTTTCCTTGCCTTACCGTGCACGGCCTAGCCTTGCCTTGTCATGCCTTAGCCTTCCCTCGCCTGACCGTGCCTTGCCTTACGTTACCCTTTCCTTGCCTTGGCGTGCATTGCCTAGCCGTGCGTTGTCGTGCATTAGCCTTGCCTTGCCTTACCGTGCCTTGCCTTGCGTTACACTTTCCTTGCCTGGCCGTGCATTGCCTAGCCGTGAATTGCCTTTCCTTAGCCTTGTTTCCCCTTGCCGTGCCTTGCCTTTTGTTACACTTCCCTTGCCTTGCTTTCCCCTGCCTTCCTTTCCTTCCGTTACTCTTTCCTTGCCTAGCCGTGCACTGCCTAGCCTTGCGTTGTCGTGCATTAGCCTTGCCTCCCCAAACCGTGCCTTGCCTTGCGTTACACTTTCCTTGCCTTGCCCTGCATTGCCTAGCCCTCCGTTGTCGTGCCTGAGCCTTGTTTCCCCTTACCCTGCCGTTCCTTCCGTTACCCTTGCCTTCCCCTGATTTCCCTTGCCTTCCTTGCTTTCCGTTACTCTTTGCTTGCCCTCCATGCATTGCCTAGCCTTCGGTTGTCGTGCCTTAGCCTTGCTCGCCTGACCGTGCCTTGCCTTGCGTTACCCTTTCCTTGCTTTGCCGTGCATTGCCTAACCGTGCGTTGTCGTGCATCAGCCTTGCCTTGGCTCACCGTGCCTCGCCTTTTGTTACCCTTTCCTTGCCTTGCTGTGCATTGCCTAGCCGTGCGTTGTCGTGACTTAGCCTTGTTTCCCCTTGCCATGCCGTTCCTTCCGTTACCCTTGCCTTGCCTTGCTTTATATTGACTTCCTTGCTTTCCGTTACTCTTTGCTTGCCTTCCGTGCATTGCCTAGCCTTGCGTTGTCGTCCCTTAGCCTTGCCTCGCCTGACCGTGCCTTGCCTTGAGTTACCCTTTCCTTGCCTTGCCGTGCATTGCCTAGCCGTGCGTTGTCGTGCATTTGCCTTGCCTTGCCTCACCGTGCCTTGCCTTGCGTTACCGTTTCCTTGACTTGCCGTGTATTGCTTAGCCGTGCGTTGTCGTGCCTTAGCCTTGTTTCCCCTTGCAGTGCCGTGCCTTTTGTTACACTTGCCTTGCCTGGCTTTGCCTTGCCTTCCTTTCCTTCCGTTACTCTTTCCTTGCCTAGCCATGCACTGCCTAGCCTTGCGATGTCGTGCATTAGCCATGCCTCGCCTGACAGTGCCTTGCCTTGCGTTACCCTTTCCTTGCCTTGCCGTGCATTGCCTAGCCCTGCGTTGCCGTGCCTTAGCCTTGTTTCCCCTTGCCGTGCCTTGCCTTTTGATACACTTGCCTTGCCTTGCTTTGCCTTGCCTTCCTTTCCTTCCGTTACTCTTTGCTTGCCTTCCGTGCATTGCCTAGCCTTGCGTTGTCGTGCCTTAGCCTTGTTTCCCCTTGCCGAGCCGTTCCTTCCGTTACCCTTGCCTTGCCTTGGCTTCCCTTGCCCTCCTTGCGTTCCGTTACTCTTTGCTTGCCCTCCGTGCACTGCCTAGCCTTGCGTTGTCGTGCCTTAGCCTTGCCTCGCCTGACCGTGCCTTGCCTGGCGTTACCCTTTCCTTGCCTTGCCGTGCATTGCCTAGCCCTGCGTTGCCGTGCCTTAGCCTTGTTTCCCCTTGCAGTGCCGTGCCTTTTGTTACACTTGCCTTGCCTGGCTTTGCCTTGCCTTCCTTTCCTTCCGTTACTCTTTCCTTGCCTAGCCATGCACTGCCTAGCCTTGCGATGTCGTGCATTAGCCATGCCTCGCCTGACAGTGCCTTGCCTTGCGTTACCCTTTCCTTGCTTTGCCGTGCATTGCCTAACCGCCTGCGTTGTCGTGCATCAGCCTTGCCTTGGCTCACCGTGCCTCGCCTTTTGTTACCCTTTCCTTGCCTTGCTGTGCATTGCCTAGCCGTGCGTTGTCGCGACTTAGCCTTGTTTCCCCTTGCCGTGCCTTGCCTTTTGTTACACTTGCCTTGCCTTGCTTTGCCTTGCCTTCCTTTCCTTCCGTTACTCTTTGCTTGCCTTCCGTGCATTGCCTAGCCTTGCGTTGTCGTGCCTTAGCCTTGTTTCCCCTTGCCGAGCCGTTCCTTCCGTTACCCTTGCCTTGCCTTGGCTTCCCTTGCCCTCCTTGCGTTCCGTTACTCTTTGCTTGCCCTCCGTGCACTGCCTAGCCTTGCGTTGTCGTGCCTTAGCCTTGCCTCGCCTGACCGTGCCTTGCCTTGCGGTACCCTTTCCTTGCCTTACCGTGCATTGCCTAGCCGTGCGTTGTCATGCATCAGCCTTGCCTTGCCTCACCGTGCTTTGCCTTGCGTTACCCTTTCCTTGCCTTGCCGTGCATTGCCTAGCCGTGCGTTGCCGTGCCTTAGCCTTGTTTCCCCTTGCCGTGCCGTTCCTTCCGTTACCCTTGCCTTGCCATGCTTTCCCTTGCCTTCCTTGCCTTCCGTTACCCTTTCCTTGCCTTGCCCTGCATCGCCTAGCCCTGTGTTGTCGTGCCTTAGCCTTGTTTCCCCTTATCGTGCCGTTCCTTTCGTTACCCTTGCCTTCCCCTGCTTTCCTTTGCATTCCTTGCCTTCCGTTATTCTTTGCTTGCCTTCCGTGCATTGCCTAGCATTGCGCTGTCGTGCCTTAGCCTTGTTTCCCCTTGCCGAGCCGTCCCTTCCGTTACCCTTGCCTTGCCTTGGCTTCCCTTGCCCTCCTTGCGTTCCGTTACTCTTTGCTTGCCCTCCGTGCACTGCCTAGCCTTGCGTTGTCGTGCCTTAGCCTTGCCTCGCCTGACCGTGCCTTGCCTTGCGGTACCCTTTCCTTGCCTTGCCGTGCATTGCCTAGCCGTGCGTTGTCGTGCATCAGCCTTGCCTTGCCTCACCGTGCTTTTCCTTGCGTTACCCTTTCCTTGCCTTGCCGTGCATTGCGTAGCCGTGCGTTGCCGTGCCTTAGCCTTGTTTCCCCTTGCCGTGCCGTGCCTGTTGTTACACTTGCCTTGCCATGCTTTGCCTTGCCTTCCTTTCCTTCCGTTACTCTTTCCTTGCCTAGCCGTGCACTGCCTAGCCTTGCGATGTCGTGCATTAGCTTTGCCTCGCCTGACAGTGCCTTGCCTTGCGTTACCCTTTCCTTGACTTGCCGTGCATTGCCTAGCCCTGCATTGTCGTGCCTTAGCTTTGTTTCCCCTTACCGTGCTGTTCCTTCCGTTACCCTTGCCTTGCCTTGCTTTCCCTTGCCTTCCTTGCCTTCCGTTACTCTTTGCTTGCCTTCCGTGTATTGCCTAGCCTTGCGTTGTCGTGTCTTAGCCTTTTTTCACCTTGCCATAGCCTTGCTTGCGTTGCCTTGCTTTGCCTTGCCTTCCTTGCCTTCCGTTACTCTTTGCTTGCCTTCCGTGCATTGCCTAGCCTTGCGTGGTCGTGCCTCAGCCTTTTTTCACCTTGCCATAGCCTTGCTTGCGTTCCCTTGCTTTGCCTTGCATTCCTTGCCTTCCGTTACTCTTTGCTTGCCTTCCGTGCATTGCCTAGCCTTGCGTTGTCGTGCATTAGCCTTGCCTCCGAAAACCGTGCCTTGCCTTGCGTTCCCCTTTCTTGCCTTGCCCTGCATTGCGTAGCCCTGTGTTGTCGTGCCTTAGCCTTGTTTCCCCTTGCCGTGCCGTTCCTTCCGTTACCCTTGCCTTGCCTTGCTTTCGCTTGCCTTCGTTGGTTTCGGTTACTCTTTGCTTGCCTTCCGTGCATTGCCTAGCCTTGCGTTGTCGTGCCTTAGCCTTGCCTTGCCACACCGTGCCTTGCCTTGCGTTACCTTTTCCTTGGCTGGCCGTGCATTGCCTAGCCGTGCGTTGTCGTGCCTTAGACTTGTTTCACCTTGCCATAGCCTTGCTTGCGTTGCCTTACTTTGCCTTGCATTCCTTGCCTTCCGTTACTCTGTGCTTGCCTTCCGTGCATTGCCTAGCCTTCCGTTGTCGTGCCTTAGCCTTTTTTCAACTTGCCATAGCCTTGCTTGCGTTGCCTTGCTTTGCCTTGCATTCCTTGCCTTCCGTTACTCTTTGCTTGCCTTCCGTGCATTGCCTAGCCTTGCGTTGTCGTGCCTTAGCCTTGCCTCGCCTAACCCTGCATTGCCTTGCGTTACCCTTTCCTTGCCTTGCCGTGCATTGCATAGGCGTGCGTTGTCGTGCCTTAGCCTTGCCTCGCCTAACCCTGCATTGCCTTGCGTTACCCTTTCCTTGCCTTGCCGTGCATTGCATAGGCGTGCGTTGTTGTGCCTTAGCCTTGTTTCCACTTGCCGTCCCTTCCTTCCTTTACCCTTGCCTTGCCTTGCTTTTCCTTGACTTCCTTGCCTTCCGTTACTCTTTGCTTGCCTTCCGTGCATTACCTAGCCTTGCGTTGTTGTGCCTTAGCCTTGCCTCGACTGACCGTGCCTTTCCTTGCGTTACCCTTTCCTTGCCTTGCCGTGCATTGCCTAGCCGTGCGTTATCATGCATTTGCCTTGCCTTGCCTCACCGTGCCTTGCCTTGCGTTACCCTTTCCTTGCCTGGCCGTGCATTGCCTGGCCGTGCGTTGCCGTTCCTTAGCCTTTTTTCCGCTTGCCGTGCCGTGCCTTTTGTTACACTTGCCTTGCCTTGCTTTGCCTTGCCTTCCTTTCCTTCCGTTACTCTTTCCTTGCCTAGCCGTGCACTGCCTAGCCTTGCGTTGTCGTGAATTAGCCTTGCCTCCCCAAACCGTGCCTTGCCTTGCGTTACCCTTTCCTTGCCTTGCCCTGCATTGCCTAGCCCTGTGTTGTCGTGCCTTAGCCTTGCTTCCACTTACCGTGAAATTCCTTCCGTTACCCTTGCCTTACCCTGCTTTCCCTTGCCTTCCTTGCCTTCCGTTACTCTTTGCTTGCCTTCCGTGCATTGCCTACCCTTGCGTTGTCGTGCCTTAGCCTTGCCTCGCGTGACCGTGCCTTGCCTTGCGTTACCCTTTCCTTGCCTTGCCGTGCATTGCCTAGCCGTGCGTTGTCGTGCATCAGCCTTGCCTTGCCTCACCGTGCCTTTCCTTGCGTTACCCTTTCCTTGCCTTGTCGTGCATTGCCTAGCCGTGCGTTGTCGTGCCTTAGCCTTGTTTCCCCTGGCAGTGCCGTTCCTTCCGTTACCCTTGCCTTGCCTTCCTTTCCCTTGACTTCCTTGCCTTCCGTTACTCTTTGCTTGAGTTCCGTGCATTACCTAGTCTTGCGTTGTCGTGCCTTAGCCTTGCCTCGCCTGACCGTGCCTTGCCTTGCGTTACCGTTTCCTTGCCTTGCCGTGTATTGCTTAGCCGTGCGTTGTCGTGCCTTAGCCTTGTTTCCCCTTGCCGTGCCGTGCCTTTTGTTACACTTGCCTTGCCTGGCTTTGCCTTGCCTTCCTTTCCTTCCGTTACTCTTTCCTTGCCTTACCGTGCACGGCCTAGCCTTGCCTTGTCGTGCCTTAGCCTTGCCTCGCCTGACCGTGCCTTGCCTTACGTTACCCTTTCCTTGCCTTGGCGTGCATTGCCTAGCCGTGCGTTGTCGTGCATTAGCCTTGCCTTGCCTTACCGTGCCTTGCCTTGCGTTACACTTTCCTTGCCTGGCCGTGCATTGCCTAGCCGTGAATTGCCTTTCCTTAGCCTTGTTTCCCCTTGCCGTGCCTTGCCTTTTGTTACACTTGCCTTGCCTTGCTTTCCCCTGCCTTCCTTTCCTTCCGTTACTCTTTCCTTGCCTAGCCGTGCACTGCCTAGCCTTGCGTTGCCGTGCATTAGCCTTGCCTCCCCAAACCGTGCCTTGCCTTGCGTTACCCTTTCCTTGCCTTGCCCTGCATTGCCTAGCCCTCCGTTGTCGTGCCTGAGCCTTGTTTCCCCTTACCCTGCCGTTCCTTCCGTTACCCTTGCCTTCCCCTGCTTTCCCTTGCCTTCCTTGCTTTCCGTTACTCTTTGCTTGCCTTCCATGCATTGCCTAGCCTTCGGTTGTCGTGCCTTAGCCTTGCTCGCCTGACCGTGCCTTGCCTTGCGTTACCCTTTCCTTGCTTTGCCGTGCATTGCCTAACCGTGCGTTGTCGTGCATCAGCCTTGCCTTGGCTCACCGTGCCTCGCCTTTTGTTACCCTTTCCTTGCCTTGCTGTGCATTGCCTAGCCGTGCGTTGTCGTGACTTAGCCTTGTTTCCACTTGCCATGCCGTTCCTTCCGTTACCCTTGCCTTGCCTTGCTTTATATTGCCTTCCTTGCTTTCCGTTACTCTTTGCTTGCCTTCCGTGCATTGCCTAGCCTTGCGTTGTCGTCCCTTAGCCTTGCCTCGCCTGACCGTGCCTTGCCTTGAGTTACCCTTTCCTTGCCTTGCCGTGCATTGCCTAGCCGTGCGTTGTCGTGCATTTGCCTTGCCTTGCCTCACCGTGCCTTGCCTTGCGTTACCGTTTCCTTGACTTGCCGTGTATTGCTTAGCCGTGCGTTGTCGTGCCTTAGCCTTGTTTCCCCTTGCCGTGCCGTGCCTTTTGTTACACTTGCCTTGCCTGGCTTTGCCTTGCCTTCCTTTCCTTCCGTTACTCTTTCCTTGCCTGGCCGTGCACTGCCTAGCCTTGCGATGTCGTGCATTAGCCTTGACCTGCCTTGCCTGAGTTACAGTGCCCTTGTCCTTGCGTTACCCGTTTCCTTGACTTGCCGTGTATTGCTTAGCCGTGCGTTGTCGTGCCTTAGCCTTGTTTCCCCTTGCCGTGCCTTGCCTTTTGTTACACTTGCCTTGCCTTGCTTTGCCTTGCCTTCCTTTCCTTCCGTTACTCTTTGCTTGCCTTCCGTGCATTGCCTAGCCTTGCGTTGTCGTGCCTTAGCCTTGTTTCCCCTTGCCGAGCCGTTCCTTCCGTTACCCTTGCCTTGCCTTGGCTTCCCTTGCCCTCCTTGCGTTCCGTTACTCTTTGCTTGCCCTCCGTGCACTGCCTAGCCTTGCGTTGTCGTGCCTTAGCCTTGCCTCGCCTGACCGTGCCTTGCCTTGCGGTACCCTTTCCTTCCCTTACCGTGCATTGCCTAGCCGTGCGTTGTCATGCATCAGCCTTGCCTTGCCTCACCGTGCTTTGCCTTGCGTTACCCTTTCCTTGCCTTGCCGTGCATTGCCTAGCCGTGCGTTGCCGTGCCTTAGCCTTGTTTCCCCTTGCCGTGCCGTTCCTTCCGTTACCCTTGCATTGCCATGCTTTCCCTTGCCTTCCTTGCCTTCCGTTACCCTTTCCTTGCCTTGCCCTGCATTGCCTAGCCCTGTGTTGTCGTGCCTTAGCCTTGTTTCCCCTTATCGTGCCGTTACTTTCGTTACCCTTGCCTTCCCCTGCTTTCCTTTGCATTCCTTGCCTTCCGTTATTCTTTGCTTGCCTTCCGTGCATTGCCTAGCATTGCGTTGTCGTGCCTTAGCCTTGTTTCCCCTTGCCGAGCCGTTCCTTCCGTTAACCTTGCCTTGCCTTGGCTTCCCTTGCCCTCCTTGCGTTCCGTTACTCTTTGCTTGCCCTCCGTGCACTGCCTAGCCTTGCGTTGTCGTGCCTTAGCCTTGCCTCGCCTGACCATGCCTTGCCTTGCGGTACCCTTTCCTTACCTTGCCGTGCATTGCCTAGCCGTGCGTTGTCGTGCATCAGCCTTGCCTTGCCTCACCGTGCCTTGCCTTGCGTTACCCTTTCCTTGCCTTGCCGTGCATTGCCTAGCCGTGCGTTGCCGTGCCTTAGCCTTGTTTCCCCTTGCCGTGCCGTGCCTGTTGTTACACTTGCCTTGCCTTGCTTTGCCTTGCCTTCCTTTCCTTCCGTTACTCTTTCCTTGCCTAGCCGTGCACTGCCTAGCCTTGCGATGTCGTGCATTAGCCTTGCCTCGCCTGACCGTGCCTTGCCTTGCGTTACCCTTTCCTTGCCTTGCCGTGCATTGCCTAGCCCTGCATTGTCGTGCCTTAGCTTTGTTTCCCCTTACCGTGCTGTTCCTTCCGTTACCCTTGCCTTGCCTTGCTTTCCCTTGCCTTCCTTGCCTTCCGTTACTCTTTGCTTGCCTTCCGTGTATTGCCTAGCCTTGCGTTGTCGTGTCTTAGCCTTTTTTCACCTTGCCATAGCCTTGCTTGCGTTGCCTTGCTTTGCCTTGCCTTCCTTGCCTTCCGTTACTCTTTGCTTGCCTTCCGTGCATTGCCTAGCCTTGCGTGGTCGTGCCTCAGCCTTTTTTCACCTTGCCATAGCCTTGCTTGCGTTCCCTTGCTTTGCCTTGCATTCCTTGCCTTCCGTTACTCTTTGCTTGCCTTCCGTGCATTGCCTAGCCTTGCGTTGTCGTGCATTAGCCTTGCCTCCGAAAACCGTGCCTTGCCTTGCGTTCCCCTTTCTTGCCTTGCCCTGCATTGCGTAGCCCTGTGTTGTCGTGCCTTAGCCTTGTTTCCCCTTGCCGTGCCGTTCCTTCCGTTACCCTTGCGTTGCCTTGCTTTCCCTTGCTTTCCTTGCCTTCCGTTACTCTTTGCTTTCCTTCCGAGCATTGCCTAGCCTTGCGTTGTCGTGCCTTAGCCTTGCCTCGCCTGACAGTGCCTTGCCTTGCGTTACCCTTTCCTTGCCTTGCCGTGCACTGCCTAGCCTTGCCTTGTCGTGCATTAGCCTTGCCTTGCCTGACCGTGCCTTGCCTGGCGTTACCCTTTCCTTGCCTTGCCGTGCATTGCCTAGCCGTGCGTTGCCGTTCCTTACCATTGTTTCCCCTTGCCGTGCCGTTCCTTCCGTTACCCTTGCCTTGCCTTGCTTTCCCTTGCCTTCCTTGGTTTCCTTTACTCTTTGCTTGCCTTCCGTGCATTGCCAAGCCTTGCGCTGTCGTGCATTAGCCTTGCCTTGCCTCACAGTGCCTTGCCTTGCGTTACCTTTTCCTTGGCTGGCCGTGCATTGCCTAGCCCTGCGTTGTGGTGCCTTAGCCTTGTTTCACCTTGCCATAGCCTTGCTTGCTTTGCCTTGCCTTCCTTCCATTCCGTTACTCTTTGCTTCCCTTCCGTGCATTGCCTAGCCTTGCGTTGTCGTGCCTTAGCATTTTTTCACCTTGCCATAGCCTTGCTTGCGTTGCCTTGCTTTGCCTTGCATTCCTTGCCTTCTGTTACTCTTTGCTTGCCTTCCGTGCATTGCCTAGCCTTGCGTTGTCGTGCCTTAGCCTTGCCTCGCGTGACCGTGCCTTGCCTTGCGTTACCCTTTCCTTGCCTTGCCGTGCATTGCCTAGCCGTGCGTTGTCGTGCATCAGCCTTGCCTTGCCTCACCGTGCCTTTCCTTGCGTTACCCTTTCCTTGCCTTGTCGTGCATTGCCTAGCCGTGCGTTGTCGTGCCTTAGCCTTGTTTCCCCTGGCAGTGCCGTTCCTTCCGTTACCCTTGCCTTGCCTTCCTTTCCCTTGCCTTCCTTGCCTTCCGTTACTCTTTGCTTGAGTTCCGTGCATTGCCTAGCCTTGCGTTGTCGTGCCTTAGCCTTGCCTCGCCTGACCGTGCCTTGCCTTGCGTTACCGTTTCCTTGCCTTGCCGTGTATTGCTTAGCCGTGCGTTGTCGTGCCTTAGCCTTGTTTCCCCTTGCCGTGCCGTGCCTTTTGTTACACTTGCCTTGCCTGGCTTTGCCTTGCCTTCCTTTCCTTCCGTTACTCTTTCCTTGCCTTACCGTGCACGGCCTAGCCTTGCCTTGTCGTGCCTTAGCCTTGCCTCGCCTGACCGTGCCTTGCCTTACGTTACCCTTTCCTTGCCTTGGCGTGCATTGCCTAGCCGTGCGTTGTCGTGCATTAGCCTTGCCTTGCCTTACCGTGCCTTGCCTTGCGTTACACTTTCCTTGCCTGGCCGTGCATTGCCTAGCCGTGAATTGCCTTTCCTTAGCCTTGTTTCCCCTTGCCGTGCCTTGCCTTTTGTTACACTTGCCTTGCCTTGCTTTCCCCTGCCTTCCTTTCCTTCCGTTACTCTTTCCTTGCCTAGCCGTGCACTGCCTAGCCTTGCGTTGCCGTGCATTAGCCTTGCCTCCCCAAACCGTGCCTTGCCTTGCGTTACCCTTTCCTTGCCTTGCCCTGCATTGCCTAGCCCTCCGTTGTCGTGCCTGAGCCTTGTTTCCCCTTACCCTGCCGTTCCTTCCGTTACCCTTGCCTTCCCCTGCTTTCCCTTGCCTTCCTTGCTTTCCGTTACTCTTTGCTTGCCTTCCATGCATTGCCTAGCCTTCGGTTGTCGTGCCTTAGCCTTGCTCGCCTGACCGTGCCTTGCCTTGCGTTACCCTTTCCTTGCTTTGCCGTGCATTGCCTAACCGTGCGTTGTCGTGCATCAGCCTTGCCTTGGCTCACCGTGCCTCGCCTTTTGTTACCCTTTCCTTGCCTTGCTGTGCATTGCCTAGCCGTGCGTTGTCGTGACTTAGCCTTGTTTCCACTTGCCATGCCGTTCCTTCCGTTACCCTTGCCTTGCCTTGCTTTATATTGCCTTCCTTGCTTTCCGTTACTCTTTGCTTGCCTTCCGTGCATTGCCTAGCCTTGCGTTGTCGTCCCTTAGCCTTGCCTCGCCTGACCGTGCCTTGCCTTGAGTTACCCTTTCCTTGCCTTGCCGTGCATTGCCTAGCCGTGCGTTGTCGTGCATTTGCCTTGCCTTGCCTCACCGTGCCTTGCCTTGCGTTACCGTTTCCTTGACTTGCCGTGTATTGCTTAGCCGTGCGTTGTCGTGCCTTAGCCTTGTTTCCCCTTGCCGTGCCGTGCCTTTTGTTACACTTGCCTTGCCTGGCTTTGCCTTGCCTTCCTTTCCTTCCGTTACTCTTTCCTTGCCTGGCCGTGCACTGCCTAGCCTTGCGATGTCGTGCATTAGCCTTGCCTCGCCTGACCGTGCCTTGCCTTGAGTTACCCTTTCCTTGCCTTGCCGTGCATTGCCTAGCCGTGCGTTGTCGTGCATTTGCCTTGCCTTGCCTCACCGTGCCTTGCCTTGCGTTACCGTTTCCTTGACTTGCCGTGTATTGCTTAGCCGTGCGTTGTCGTGCCTTAGCCTTGTTTCCCCTTGCCGTGCCTTGCCTTTTGTTACACTTGCCTTGCCTTGCTTTGCCTTGCCTTCCTTTCCTTCCGTTACTCTTTGCTTGCCTTCCGTGCATTGCCTAGCCTTGCGTTGTCGTGCCTTAGCCTTGTTTCCCCTTGCCGAGCCGTTCCTTCCGTTACCCTTGCCTTGCCTTGGCTTCCCTTGCCCTCCTTGCGTTCCGTTACTCTTTGCTTGCCCTCCGTGCACTGCCTAGCCTTGCGTTGTCGTGCCTTAGCCTTGCCTCGCCTGACCGTGCCTTGCCTTGCGGTACCCTTTCCTTCCCTTACCGTGCATTGCCTAGCCGTGCGTTGTCATGCATCAGCCTTGCCTTGCCTCACCGTGCTTTGCCTTGCGTTACCCTTTCCTTGCCTTGCCGTGCATTGCCTAGCCGTGCGTTGCCGTGCCTTAGCCTTGTTTCCCCTTGCCGTGCCGTTCCTTCCGTTACCCTTGCATTGCCATGCTTTCCCTTGCCTTCCTTGCCTTCCGTTACCCTTTCCTTGCCTTGCCCTGCATTGCCTAGCCCTGTGTTGTCGTGCCTTAGCCTTGTTTCCCCTTATCGTGCCGTTACTTTCGTTACCCTTGCCTTCCCCTGCTTTCCTTTGCATTCCTTGCCTTCCGTTATTCTTTGCTTGCCTTCCGTGCATTGCCTAGCATTGCGTTGTCGTGCCTTAGCCTTGTTTCCCCTTGCCGAGCCGTTCCTTCCGTTAACCTTGCCTTGCCTTGGCTTCCCTTGCCCTCCTTGCGTTCCGTTACTCTTTGCTTGCCCTCCGTGCACTGCCTAGCCTTGCGTTGTCGTGCCTTAGCCTTGCCTCGCCTGACCATGCCTTGCCTTGCGGTACCCTTTCCTTGCCTTGCCGTGCATTGCCTAGCCGTGCGTTGTCGTGCATCAGCCTTGCCTTGCCTCACCGTGCTTTGCCTTGCGTTACCCTTTCCTTGCCTTGCCGTGCATTGCGTAGCCGTGCGTTGCCGTGCCTTAGCCTTGTTTCCCCTTGCCGTGCCGTGCCTGTTGTTACACTTGC
Source organism: Macrotis lagotis (assembly GCF_037893015.1). Lineage (NCBI taxonomy): Eukaryota > Metazoa > Chordata > Mammalia > Peramelemorphia > Peramelidae > Macrotis > Macrotis lagotis. The sequence continues at coordinate 93,250 of NW_027422419.1, forward strand.
CTTGCCATGCTTTGCCTTGCCTTCCTTTCCTTCCGTTACTCTTTCCTTGCCTAGCCGTGCACTGCCTAGCCTTGCGATGTCGTGCATTAGCTTTGCCTCGCCTGACAGTGCCTTGCCTTGCGTTACCCTTTCCTTGCCTTGCCGTGCATTGCCTAGCCCTGCATTGTCGTGCCTTAGCTTTGTTTCCCCTTACCGTGCTGTTCCTTCCGTTACCCTTGCCTTGCCTTGCTTTCCCTTGCCTTCCTTGCCTTCCGTTACTCTTTGCTTGCCTTCCGTGTATTGCCTAGCCTTGCGTTGTCGTGTCTTAGCCTTTTTTCACCTTGCCATAGCCTTGCTTGCGTTGCCTTGCTTTGCCTTTCCTTCCTTGCCTTCCGTTACTCTTTGCTTGCCTTCCGTGCATTGCCTAGCCTTGCGTGGTCGTGCCTCAGCCTTTTTTCACCTTGCCATAGCCTTGCTTGCGTTCCCTTGCTTTGCCTTGCATTCCTTGCCTTCCGTTACTCTTTGCTTGCCTTCCGTGCATTGCCTAGCCTTGCGTTGTCGTGCATTAGCCTTGCCTCCGAAAACCGTGCCTTGCCTTGCGTTCCCCTTTCTTGCCTTGCCCTGCATTGCGTAGCCCTGTGTTGTCGTGCCTTAGACTTGTTTCCCCTTGCCGTGCCGTTCCTTCCGTTACCCTTGCCTTGCCTTGCTTTCCCTTGCTTTCCTTGCCTTCCGTTACTCTTTGCTTTCCTTCCGAGCATTGCCTAGCCTTGCGTTGTCGTGCCTTAGCCTTGCCTCGCCTGACAGTGCCTTGCCTTGCGTTACCCTTTCCTTGCCTTGCCGTGCACTGCCTAGCCTTGCCTTGTCGTGCATTAGCCTTGCCTTGCCTGACCGTGCCTTGCCTGGCGTTACCCTTTCCTTGCCTTGCCGTGCATTGCCTAGCCGTGCGTTGCCGTTCCTTAGCATTGTTTCCCCTTGCCGTGCCGTTCCTTCCGTTACCCTTGCCTTGCCTTGCTTTCCCTTGCCTTCCTTGGTTTCCTTTACTCTTTGCTTGCCTTCCGTGCATTGCCAAGCCTTGCGCTCTCGTGCATTAGCCTTGCCTTGCCTCACAGTGCCTTGCCTTGCGTTACCTTTTCCTTGGCTGGCCGTGCATTGCCTAGCCCTGCGTTGTGGTGCCTTAGCCTTGTTTCACCTTGCCATAGCCTTGCTTGCTTTGCCTTGCCTTCCTTCCATTCCGTTACTCTTTGCTTCCCTTCCGTGCATTGCCTAGCCTTGCGTTGTCGTGCCTTAGCATTTTTTCACCTTGCCATAGCCTTGCTTGCGTTGCCTTGCTTTGCCTTGCATTCCTTGCCTTCTGTTACTCTTTGCTTGCCTTCCGTGCATTGCCTAGCCTTGCGTTGTCGTGCCTTAGCCTTGCCTCGCGTGACCGTGCCTTGCCTTGCGTTACCCTTTCCTTGCCTTGCCGTGCATTGCCTAGCCGTGCGTTGTCGTGCATCAGCCTTGCCTTGCCTCACCGTGCCTTTCCTTGCGTTACCCTTTCCTTGCCTTGTCGTGCATTGCCTAGCCGTGCGTTGTCGTGCCTTAGCCTTGTTTCCCCTGGCAGTGCCGTTCCTTCCGTTACCCTTGCCTTGCCTTCCTTTCCCTTGCCTTCCTTGCCTTCCGTTACTCTTTGCTTGAGTTCCGTGCATTGCCTAGCCTTGCGTTGTCGTGCCTTAGCCTTGCCTCGCCTGACCGTGCCTTGCCTTGCGTTACCGTTTCCTTGCCTTGCCGTGTATTGCTTAGCCGTGCGTTGTCGTGCCTTAGCCTTGTTTCCCCTTGCCGTGCCGTGCCTTTTGTTACACTTGCCTTGCCTGGCTTTGCCTTGCCTTCCTTTCCTTCCGTTACTCTTTCCTTGCCTTACCGTGCACGGCCTAGCCTTGCCTTGTCGTGCCTTAGCCTTGCCTCGCCTGACCGTGCCTTCCCTTACGTTACCCTTTCCTTGCCTTGGCGTGCATTGCCTAGCCGTGCGTTGTCGTGCATTAGCCTTGCCTTGCCTTACCGTGCCTTGCCTTGCGTTACACTTTCCTTGCCTGGCCGTGCATTGCCTAGCCGTGAATTCCCTTTCCTTAGCCTTGTTTCCCCTTGCCGTGCCTTGCCTTTTGTTACACTTGCCTTGCCTTGCTTTCCCCTGCCTTCCTTTCCTTCCGTTACTCTTTCCTTGCCTAGCCGTGCACTGCCTAGCCTTGCGTTGTCGTGCATTAGCCTTGCCTCCCCAAACCGTGCCTTGCCTTGCGTTACCCTTTCCTTGCCTTGCCCTGCATTGCCTAGCCGTGCGTTGTCGTGCATTTGCCTTGCCTTGCCTCACCGTGCCTTGCCTTGCGTTACCGTTTCCTTGACTTGCCGTGTATTGCTTAGCCGTGCGTTGTCGTGCCTTAGCCTTGTTTCCCCTTGCCGTGCCGTGCCTTTCGTTACACTTGCCTTGCCTGGCTTTGCCTTGCCTTCCTTTCCTTCCGTTACTCTTTCCTTGCCTAGCCGTGCACTGCCTAGCCTTGCGATGTCGTGCATTAGCCTTGCCTCGCCTGACAGTGCCTTGCCTTGCGTTACCCTTTCCTTGCCTTGCCGTGCATTGCCTAGCCCTGCGTTGCCGTGCCTTAGCCTTGTTTCCCCTTGCCGTGCCTTGCCTTTTGTTACACTTGCCTTGCCTTGCTTTGCCTTGCCTTCCTTTCCTTCCGTTACTCTTTGCTTGCCTTCCGTGCATTGCCTAGCTTTGCGTTGTGTCGTGCCTTAGCCTTGTTTCCCCTTGCCGAGCCGTTCCTTCCGTTACCCTTGCCTTGCCTTGGCTTCCCTTGCCCTCCTTGCGTTCCGTTACTCTTTGCTTGCCATCCGTGCACTGCCTAGCCTTGCGTTGTGGTGCCTTAGCCTTGCCTCGCCTGACCGTGCCTTGCCTGGCGTTACCCTTTCCTTGC